>NW_017671009.1:214053-305435 GCF_001879085.1 Nicotiana attenuata
TACACCTCTACCCCTACCACGGCCTCGACCGCGTCCTCGGCCTCTAGTGGCCCCAGCTGGTGGTACTGGTGGTCATCCATCCTGTCCGGTTGCTCGTGTCCTCACCATCTGTGAGAGAATAGTATGACAGAAGTTTAGTACTCGGATCAACAGATTCGCACGAAAAGAATTTCAAGAATTTGAAGTTTTCCTAAAGGTTCTGCAGCCTCTCGAGGATAAATACAGACGTCTCCGTACCGATCCGCGAGACTCTACTAAACCTGCTCATGACGTGACACCTATGTAACCTAGGCTCTGATACCAACTTGTCACGACCCCAAATCGGAAGCGGTCATGATGGCGCCTCTCGTGAAACAAGGCCAGCCGACACAAACCCCCCAAAATAAATTAGCAGTTATAATAATTCATAATTAAGTCATTAATAAGTGAAAATCCCAAAACAGCGTGAAGTAGAACAAACGCAAAGACAAACACAGCCTGACATCAGGGTGTCACCAGTCATGAGCATCTAGAATCTGTCTAAGAGGATAAAAAGACAACATAATCTAATACAAAACTAGGAAAAACAAAGTAAAGGTAGGAAGGAGAAGCGCTGGGTGGCGAACGCCGAGCAGCTACCTAGTCAACTCCAAACAAGCCTGCTGGAAGCAAATCAGCCCTCGCTAGCGTGACCTGAGAATCCTGAATCTGCACACAGAGGTGCAGGGAGTAATGTGAGTACGCCAACTCAGTAAGTAATAAAAGTAAAGGCAGCTGAGCGATAAGAAAAACACGTAAATACACAGCAAAATACTACAACGAGGCAGTGTAAAAGCACCACAATACAGTAAACAGTAAGAACTCATAAAAACTTCTTAGTTCAGTAAAACTATTTTTAAAACATCTTTTAGCAGTTCAAACGAGTGAATGAAAACAAGTATAAAATGCAAAAACATAAAATAGCCCCTCGGGCAAAATAAATAGAACCAGCCCCTCGGGCTATCTCAAAATCACTCGTATCAGCCCATCGGGAAACAACATGGAACAACATCATCCCCTCGGGCTATATCACATCACAAACTAGGTACCCGCGCTCACTGGGGGTGTACAGACTCCGGGAGGGGCCCCTTACGGCCCAAGCGCAATAATAAGCCATCTCGTGGCATAATCAATCTGGCCCTTGGCCTCTCATATATTGCAAATAGTACCACATGTTGCGGCGCGCAGCCCGATCTCACAACACAGGCCCTCGGCCTTAATCAGTCAGAGTCTCATAAGCCACACGGGCAACCGTAAAACATGATGCTCAGCCCAAAATATCATTTAAAATATCAAAAACGAGTAAAGATGGCTGAGTTGTGAAAACAGTAGAATATAGCATGACTGAATACAAATACTAAGTCAAAACAGTGAGGAATAGTAGTAAAATCCTGGCACGAGGCCCAAATATGGAATTCAGCCCAAAACATGATGATAGCAAATAGTTTTCAATCAAATACGCAGTTAAACAGTCATACGGGACGGACTAAGTCACAATCTCCAATGGTGCACGACCCCACGCTCGTCATCTAGCATGTACGTCACCTCAAAAGGGTTCGTACCCTCAGGACAACATTTACAATCATTACTTACCTCTAACCGGTCCATACTCTAGCCCGCGATGCGTATGCCTCTCGTCTCGGCCTCAACTAGCATCGAATCTAACCAAAATCAGAATCATGACGTAAAATATTCTAAGGGAACGAAGCCTAAGCAAAAATAATCAAATTATGACACAAATCCCGAAATTAACCAAACTGACCCCCGGGCCCACGTCTCGGAATCTGACAAAATTAACATCAATGGAACCCTTATCTTCCCACGAGTTCATGCATATCAAATACTTCAAAATCCGACAACAAATGACTCCTCAAATCCCTAGATTTAGGTCTCCAATTCTCAAGCCCTAACTTCTAATTTTCAGGCTTATTTTCCACAATTTCCATGATTAATTAGGTAGAAATCACATTAGGATTGTGTATTAAGTCCATAAATCTTACCTCCAAGTGTTCCTCATTGATTCCCTCTTCAATCCTCTTCAAAAAACTCTAAAATCGCACAAGAATGGTGAAACTTAGGCTAAAAGTCGCGGTATGGGTCTTTTAAACATTCTGCCCAGCACTTAAAAATCCTTCATCGCGAACGCGGTCAACGCCTTGCGTTCGCGAAGTAAAAATTTTAATTGACCATTTTTCCTTCTACACGATCGCGACTCCCAGTATGCGAACCCGAAGGCTTGGCTTCCCAACACAGCGCGAACGCGACTCCCCTCCCGCGAACGCGAAGAACAAACCATCAAGGACCCCATCGCGAACGCGATGACCATAGACCTCGACCCTTCGCGATCGCGAGACCACCTTCGCGAACGCGAAGGCCAACTTTACAGCCTCATAACCTAACCCTTCGCGATCGCGGGACCTCCATTGCGAACGCGAAGGTCAAAAACCTGCAACACCAACAGCAGATTTTCTGCAATCTTTTTCAACTTGAATTGGTCCGTTCAACCACCTGAAACTCACCAGAGGCCCTCGGGACCTCAACCAAACATTCCAACATATCCCATAACATCATTCAAACTTGTTCCAACCTTCGGAATGCTCAAAACAACATCAAAACACCAAATTTGCATCGAATTCAAGCCTAAGAATTCCAAAAACTTCCAAATTCCGCTTTCGATCAAAAAGTCTATCAAACCACGTTCGAATGACCTGAAATTTTGCACACACATCCCAAATGACACAACGGACCCACTGCAACTTCTGGAATTCCATTCCGACCCCTATATCAAAATCTCACCTATCAACCGAAAAATGCCAAAATTCCAATTTTGCCAATTCAAGCCTAAATCTACTCCGGACCTCCAAAATACATTCCGATCACGCCCCTAAATCCCAAATCACCTCTCGAAGCTATCTGAATCATCGGAATTTGCATCCGAGCCCTATTTCACATAAGTCAACATCTAATTGACTTTTCCAACTTAAGCTCCTCGAGAGATACTAAGTGTCTCAAATCTTACCAAAACCTCTCCGAACCCGAGCCAACCAACCCGATAACACATAATACAGCTGAACAAAATAATAAGAAACAGAAATGGGGAAAACGGAGCGGTGACTCATGAAACGACCGGCCGGGTCGTTACAGGCATATTCAAGTAACAAGATTGATAGCATAAGACTAAATTAAACACCAGAAGATGCTAACAAGTGTAAAAATTCCAAACAGTAATAAATTTAACACATCGACTGGTCACAATTTAATAGAACTAGGTTTAGGCATGCTTGAAACTAAAAACTGAAAAGACCTAAAGGATTAAAGAAAGCAAACGAGATTACACACAAAAGCAATCCAGAAATCATACTGAACTGACCAATTGCAGGAGTGAAAATGTATGCAAACCATAGATATCCAGGAATGAAATTGCAAAGTATAGTGACTCACCAGATAAGCGAAGAACAATAAAGAATAGGTTTCCACAGAAAAACTCAGAATCCCTAATGCATCAAAGTTCCCAAGAGCTTCGATGAACTCAGGGCAGTGCTCGTACCAAGAACGGGCTAACAAGATGCTAATGACCTTGGCTTTCAGCCGGCCAGTACAGAATACCAAGAAAGAGAGTAGCAAAAAACCCCAAATTTTAGTAAAAAATAATTTTCAAAGTCTGTCCCGAAAGGGAAAATGAGGGGGTTTATATAGTAGTCAAAAATCGAGCAAACATATAAGGAAACAGAATAGTTTAAACAACAAACAAGGAAAAGAAACATGCAAATCGATTTGAAATCAATTTAAGAGAGAAAATCTGTAAACCTTAGTTTTTTAGGGAAAGTATAAATCAGCAGGATCCAAACAAAATCGGACTCACACAGTGTGGAATCGAACACGTGTAGACGAAATACGGTCCAGATTCAAGAAATAGGACTCATTCAGACAGAATCGAAGAGGTAGTACTTGCCATGTTTAGGCAAGTACTAGGTGATACCATGGAGAATCAACCGGTAGCGAAAACACACAAATATAGTAAGTAAATAAGAGGAAAATCCCATTAGAAGAGGGATTAGGAGAGGGGTTTAGAGAGGCGGCGATTAGGGTTCTTTAGAGAGGGGAAGAGTTTTAGGGCGGCGGGTTAGAGGGAATGGGATTAGGGTTTGGGGTTGGGTGATTTAAAAGGGGGGATTAAGTGGGTCGTTGATCTTAGAGATCAACGGTCAGGATTTTAAAGGGGTATTGGGTCGGGTTAGTTAAATGGGCCGCGACCGGGTCGTTGGCTTTGGCATGGGGTTATTGGGTTAGTTTATTGGGCTTGTTTGGTCCGAAAATTGATCAAAATTGGACGAGTTTTTAAAAATAGAAATTAAAAGGAAAATAATTTAATAAAATAGCTAAATAAATATATAAAAATGCTACTTATGCAAATTAATACTTTA
Source organism: Nicotiana attenuata (assembly GCF_001879085.1). Taxonomy (NCBI): domain Eukaryota; kingdom Viridiplantae; phylum Streptophyta; class Magnoliopsida; order Solanales; family Solanaceae; genus Nicotiana; species Nicotiana attenuata. The sequence continues at coordinate 218,496 of NW_017671009.1, forward strand.
AGCAATAATAGGAGACTTTAAAAATGCAAAATATTATTTTGACCCTAAATGAAATGTCAATTGCAATAAGAATGCAAAATATAGGCTACTAGTGCAAATTTAAATAAATAGCTTAAAATGCAAACATAATTATATGAAATTAAATGAAAAATATTATGAAACATGTATGAGGATGCAAAAAAATAGTAATTTTGGGTGATTAAGGTATCACAAATAATTTAAATGGATAATTACAGAATTTTAGGTAATTTAATGCAAGAAAATTAATTTAAAAGCTCTAAAATTATGGAAAATTATAAAAAGTGCGCGTGTAAATGTTGTAAACTAAATAATAATGATATTTTGAAGTATATATATTATTTGGAAAATATATGACGGCAAAATTGGGTATCAACATCTCCTAAAAGCAATGAATATTTATGGAGAACTACATTCTCCTTCATAGCAGCAAGTTCAAAGTTCAAATTGCAGGTTTATCATCCTATTTATTCCTCCATGGAGAAAACTTTATTATTTTCGACTCAAGTTACTTGTGCTTCTAAGTAGCGTATAATAGATTATTTTAACTAGTTTTTTGTGAGGATGGAGCACATCTATATATATAATTTTCACATATTTATAGTTATCTTCAATTTTTATGCAATTTTACCTGTTTATAAATACTTACTGTAATTATAGTAAATATTAAAAGTTAAATACCTATGGGGCTTATGCCTCGCTGAGACATATGTAAAATGTCTCGCCTTACGCCTGCGCCTTTTAAAACACGGATATATAGTACTATATCTAAACCCTATGTTTTGATAGATTTACATATAGTATATTAGTACATGAGTATGTACTGGATCAAAAATTTCTTTGCTTATATTTCTTATCATTTTTAATTCACTTATTTTAATTGATAATGTTTATATAACCCGACCGGTCGTTTTGAGCTTTTGCACGTTGGTCGCCAGTTCCCGGGCATGACTTGCCCCGTTTAATGTATTATGACTAATGTAGATCGTTGGTTTTGGTTTTCAGGAAAAATTTGGAATGAATGTGAAAGAACAGTCTCAGTTGAAAGCTTTGAATTTGAAAGGTTTGACCAAGAGTTGACTTATTTTGTATATGAGCTCAGATCGGAATTTTTATGATTTGGTTAGCTTCGTGGGGGTGATTTATGACTTAGGAGTGTGATCGGAAGTGGTTTTGGAGGTCCGGCGTAGAATTAGGCTTGAATTGGCGAAGTTAGTATTTTGGCGAATTCCGGTTGATGGGTGAGATTTTGATCCAAGGGTCGGAATGGAATTCCGAGAGTTGCTGTAGTTTTGTTATGTGATTTGGGATGCGTGTGCAAAATTTCAAGTCATTTGGACGTGGTTTGGATGGGTTTTTGATCAAATGCGTGTTTCGGAAATTTTTGAAAAACTTAGGCTTGAATTCGATGTGAATTGATGGTTTTGGTGTTGTTTGAGGTGTTTTGATGATTGGAACAAGTTTGAATGAGGTTTTAGGATGTGTTGATGCTTTTGGTTGAGGTCCCGGGGGGCCTCGGGGTGATTTCGGATGGTTAACGGGAAGATTTAGAACTTGGGAGATTTCAGAAAAATATGCTGCTTCTGGTGTTTTCGCACCTGCGGTGTGGGGACCGCAGGTACAGTTTCGCACATGCGAGAGGATAACCGCAGATGCGGTTTTGGGAGAGGAAGATTGGAACCGCAGATGCGGTAGGGGGCCCGCACCTGCGGAGCCGCAGATGCGGCTACTGGACCGCAGAAGCAGTTTTGGAATTTAATGAATTTCCGCAGAAGCGGATGGTTGGACCGCATATATGGTCCCGCAGAAGCGGAACTTGGACCGCATATGCGGAAAGGCCTGGGCAGACCTTATATGTTATTTCATTGCGCGATTTTGGGTTATTCCACCATTGTTGCCTTCGACCTTGGAGTTTTTGGAGAGATTCTGAAGAGGGAAATCAAGAGACTTCGTTAAGGTAAGGAATTTTTGTCTTAAAACTCAATTATATTGTGAAATCCACCTAGAAATTCATGGAAACTAAGCCTAAAATTGAAGAACTAGGGCTTGAGAAATTTGACTTTTGAATTGGGATGTGAAGGACCATTTGAGGTCGGATTTGAGAACTTTTGATATGTATGAACTCGTGAGAAGATAAGGAATCTAATGATGTGAAAATTTCTGAGTTTGAAGAAGTGGGCCCGGGGCTCGGGTTATGCTAATTTCGGGATTTTTGATATTTTTCGATTGTTTTCGCTTGGGCTTTGTTCCCTTAGAATATTGTGATGTATTCGCTCTGATTGTGGTTAGATTCGACGCGCGTGGAGGCCGAGTTGAGGGGCAAAGGCGTCGCGAGCTAGAGATTTCGCCGGTTCCATGTAAGTAATGATTGTAAATACTGTCCTGAGGGTTTGAAACCTCGGATTACACATCGTTATGTTACTTTGAGGTGACTTACACGCTAGATGACGAGCGTGGGGTAGAGCACCGCTGGGGATTGTGACCTAGTCCTTCCCGAACGAGTACTTTAATGCGCATTTGATAGTTAATTGTTTGATGTTATTATATTTTGGGATGTATGCCAGTTTGGGGCCTTGTGCCGACTTGTTGAGACCCTTAGGGATATTTTTACTATCTATCCTCACTCTAATTGTTTGAAAGCATGTCCTCAGTCATGTGTTACCTGTTTATTACTCAAATCTGGCTTTATCACTATATTCTAAAAATGTGGAAACTGTTTTAGGCTGAGTTCCCTGTTTTATTGAGATAGACCGAGGGTCTGATTGTGAGATTAATGACTGAGATATACTGAGAGTCTGATGGTGAGGTTAATGACTGAGAGAGGCCGAGGGCCTAGTTGTGAGGATTATATATCTATGGATCGGGCTGCACGCCGCAGCAATATATATATATATATATATATATATATATATATTATAATTATTATATATATATATATACATATATATATATATATATATACACATCTTAATATATATATATACACGGATCGGGCTACACGCCGCAGCAATATTGCGCTTGGGCCGTAAGGGGCCCCTCCCGGAGTCTGCACACCCCCAGTGAGCGCCGTCGACGAAGTATATGGATCGGGCTGCACGCCGCAGCGGTTACTATATGGTACCTATTGAGCGTGAATGCTGAGTACGAGTACTGATTGGTAAGAGTTGAGTCACGAGTGACAGAGAGGCTAGCCCGAGTGGCGATAGATATATATACATGCATATGAGTGATGTTTTCCTGAGAGGCCTGTTTACGAACTTATTGATTTCACTCCTCTTTAAAGCGAGTTTCTATCGAATATGTTGATTTATTGACTGTTTTCACTCATCTTTATATTGAGCCTCTGTCGGAAAGTTGAACAGATTTTTTAATACAACTTTTATTTAAACTGGGGTTTATGAGATGTTCAGAAACTAATCACTAATTTGGCATTTTGTTATTTCCACCGAGGTTTTCAAGTTATGAAGTGTTTATGATTACTGTTTTGCCCGAGGGGCTGTTTTACGAACTATGCTTTGCCCGAGGGTCCGATTATGGCTTTAATCTCTATTATTACTTTAAATGCTATTGAACCCCTACTGAAACTGCTGGAAAGTATTTCGAAAATGATTTTTAATAAAAGCTGGATTTTAAAAGGGAAGGTTGACTCGTATTATGATTTGAAAGCCTGTTGTGTTTATTGAGCCTAACGTGAATGTGGATTCATTGTTTCCTACTGCTCAGACTTTATTTACTCTTATTACTTACTGGGTTGGAGTACTCATATTACTCCCTGCACCTCGTGTGCAGATTCAGGTATATCGGAACCCGGTAGCGGGTGTTGATTTGCTCGGGCGTGGAGTCATCAGAGTTAGTAGGTGGCTGCATGACGTTCGCAGCACCTCTCCCTTCCTCACATTGTTATTACTGTATTTAGTACATTATTTTAGACTTCTTGTTGTATTCAGACCTTGATAGATGCTCATGACTAGTGACACCTCGAGGTCGGGCTTGTATTTTATTCCGCACTGTTATTTCAGAAGTTATTATGAAACATTGTTTAATTAAAGACTTAAAAATGATTCTTAATGCTTAAGGGGCTAATGTGAGTGTTGTGTCGGCTGGCCTTGTCTTCACGAGAGGCGCCATCACGACCGGGCCGGTTGGGGTCGTGACAAGTTGGTATCCGAGCCTAGGTTACATAGGTCTCACGAGTCATGAGCAGGTTTAGTAGAGTATCGCGGATCGGTATGGAGACGTCTGTATTTATCCTCGAGAGGCTGCCGAACCTTTAGGAAAAACTTCACATTCTTGGAATTCTTATCGTGCGTCCTTGATTCAGCTTGGAAAGTAACTCTTGAAATTCCTTCCACACATTCGTATGCGCGCATGAGCGCTCAGTATCAGATGTGCCTTGATGGCTTGTGATTCCCCGATCGAGGGGCAAGATGTGATCTCTGTGAGTTGATGTTGGGCCAGTATGGAGGACTTGAGGCCGGATCTTGGCCTATGGCTTGAGCACCGAGGTGCTGATTGTATGAGCAAGTGTTTTGAACCTATATGTTCGGTATTGTTCCTATTAGTGGAAGTGAAGGCTGGATAGCTATGTGGCGAGTATGTAAGTACTGTGAGATGTATCTAAGTGACTGCGTACGATTTATGACGGTGGAAGGTATACAGAAATGTTAACTGAAGGCAAAGCAGGTGGGTTATCTCCTGCGAAGAGTCCTGGGGTTGTGTGACCCTTATGTGATTGTTAGAAGACCTCATGTGCAAGTGAAATGTAAGTGCTAAAATTTGAAAGTTTGGGTCGCTTAAGAGAGTGGGCTTAACTGTTGTGAGATTTGCCGAAGATTTAAAGTACTAGATGATTTGTGTTTACACAAGCTTACAAAGGATTTGAGTTTAATCTCACTATGGTATTGTGGCATCAATAGAGTATAAGTGTTATGAGTTATTGAGTGTATTCTGATCTATGGCTTCGAGCCAAGTGGGGGAGTTTGCTATTGATTAGCTGATTGCTCGGTTATGTTGGTTTCGATTTGAGGCGTGTGGTGAATCAGTTCTAGTTGCGGAGATTGAGCCTTAGGATGGCTCGAGTAAAGGAAATTTTGACTAAGGAAAGGTTATGTGTTGTAGTGTCAGAAGTGCCAATGAGGTGCTGGTTGTTCGGTTCTGTTGATCGGGTCAAGTGCAGTATGAATAGAGTGAATTACTCTCGAAAATGGCTCTAATGTGTTCAAGATGCTTCATACAGCAATTGGGTATCTCAATGTTGTATATGTGGTTAGAAACCGAGTTTTCATTGGAAGAGTTCAAGACTTGTGGTATTTCTATGTTAATTATGGGATTCTATGTATTAGTATCAGGAAGATAAAGGTAGCGGATTTAGATTCGCAGGAAGTTTTTAGAGTAAAGTGTTTTGGAATGTGGTGCTTTTGGGAATATGTAAGAGAGTATTCAGCGGCTTATGGGTCTTAGACCGTGTGGATTTATGCGTGGGCCTCGTGTGGTATACCTGGGTTGAGAAATTGCGGTGCTACAGCAAGAGGGAGTATCAAGTTGAAAATGAATCGGAAGGAAATTTAGATAGACGGAGTAGCTTGATAGTAGATCGAGTCGGTATGGTAAGGATATGATTAATTCCTTGTGCGTGTTCGAGGAAATGAGTTCTTTCAAGTATTTTGCAGCGATGCTCTTAGGTTTTGATGGCTTTCTTAGCTCGATCGAGTTAGAAGGATTCAGCCCTAACAAGTCGGATTTGTGCAAGGGGAACACGGAGAGTTCTTGACGGTTTTTTCCGTGGTTTGGAGATGTATATTTTCTATGGGCATACGGAGCATGGGATGTATAGTGATTTTTCTTCTATATGGGAACCAATGGAAAGTTCTTGGCTAGTGGAGTGCGTAGTGATCTGTGGTTCGGAAGGAAGACGAAGTTCTCATGTTATCCTAGGACGGTACGGGATATGCGGTATGTTGTGAGGATCGAGGTTTGCATGTCTAAAGTTACGGTTCAGTTCTGAACGGAAGATCATGAAATTCTTAGGCAGCACGGGTAGTTTCAGATGATTAAGGAAGTGGTATTGCTAATTGGGGTGAATTGACGAGGGTATATGTTTCAGAAAAGACAATGTGATTAAGTTGATGGTACTTCGGTAGTATTGCGGCACTTTCTTGTCGGATCGGCTGCTGATATTCGAGTCTGCTTGGCAGCACAGAAGAATCATAGAGTATGTCTCATGGAAAGATTGAGTCTAAAGGTGAGATGTGTATGCGAGTGGTGGAATTGGGATCAGATATGGCAATTCGTGTGCCTTATGGACTTGGAGGCTGCAAGTCCTCATACACAGGTTAGCTCGTTATTGTGGATGGCAAATATGGGTAAGCTAGCCATATGTTAGTATGTGCTATGATTCAGTCATTTTGAACCTTCGAAGGATTATTTATCCGTTGTGGGTAACTAGAGCTGATGTGTGGTCCATTGGTAGACCTATATGGATATGTGTCCGGCATCGAGATGGTTTTGTTGACTTCAAGTTGTTGTTCGCGAAGGATGTATTGATTCGGTTGTTTCGAGCTATTAGAAGTTAGGGGGATCTATGAGTAGTCTTTCAGTGTTGTGAGACGTTACGATCTATTGGTTATAGGCACCATGGTGCGATTCTATCGGAATTTCATAATGGAAGTCGAGCGGGAAGAGTAATTGGGAGTTGCTCGGTGAATGGCGTATCGGGTATGTTCTATCGGGTTTGCGTGGTGTATGTCGATTGTTTCACCATGGGCGTAATGATTTGCTTTGGTTCCAGACATCAGATTGTGTGTAGTTGTCAATTTCGAGTATAGTGACTTGAGGTGTCCCACGTGAAGCAGTGTTTGGATAGGATCGTGCATTGCCGCGAAGCCATGTGGAGATATGATCTTGCGGGATAGATTCATGTGTTCTATTCAATGATGTGAGACGGGTTTCCAGCCTTGTGTTGTGGTGGTACTGGTGAGCTTGAGGTACAGCTTTTTCATTTGAATCATTTTCATGATTTGAGTATGTCCGGACCGTTGCTTAGTGGTGCGCGTATTGTGCTAGTTGTGGCTTAGGCCTCTATTGATGTGTCATGTCACCAGAGTGGTGTGTTGGGTTAGAGGAGATCGTTGGGATCATTAATAAATACGATCGGATTCGATTTCAGCATGTTGGAAGGATAATATCGAGGTTCGGCTCAGAAATCTGCTGAGGTTTTAGCCAAAAGGGAAGTGGCTTCATGAATGTTTGATCTGAGAAATGGTGATGGCTCACTGCGTGTTTTAGTTATCAGTTGCAGTATATGTATAAGTGTTGGAATGAAACTTTAGTTGAAAAGAGGTTTTCTACCGGTAATCAGGCATTGTGTGCAGCTGTTGTGAATGGGAGTTATCGCTACAGGTGTTTGAGTTATGTGGTATATCAGGTAATTGCACCTGAGGTTACAGGTATGGGTTATTACGGCTGGTTCGGGCATATTCTGAATATAGATGTGAGGTTCCGATCGTGTGTATGATTTTGGAAATGGAAATGTGGTTCTGTGGTTTATGGGCTAGATTGGGTTGTGAAATTTCAATTGCAATGTGATCGAGCCTATATGAGATAGGGTGACGTGGGATCACCCCCGGGTATATGCATGGTAAAGTTATTTCAGCTATTGGTTGGTTTTTAGAACCACTCTGAGTACGTTCGAGGACGAACGTGTGTTTAAGTGGGGGAGGATGTAACGACCCGACCGGTCGATTTGAGCTTTTGCACGTTGATCGCCAGTTCCCGGGAATGGCTTGCCCCGTGTAATATATTATGACTAATGTAGATCATTGGTTTTGGTTTTCAGGAAAAATTTGGAATGAATTTGAAAGAACAGTCTAAGTTGAAAGCTTTGAATTTGAAAGGTTTGACCGAGAGTTGACTTATTTGTATATGAGCTCGGATCGGAATTTTTATGATTTGGTTAGCTTCGTGGGGGTGATTTATGACTTAGGAGTGTGATCAGAAGTGGTTTTGGAGGCCCGGCATAGAATTAGGCTTGAATTGGCGAAGCTAGTATTTTGGCGAATTTCGGTTGATGGGTGAGATTTTGATCCGAGGGTCGGAATGGAATTCCGAGAGTTGCTTTAGTTTCGTTATGTGATTTGGGATGTGTGTGCAAAATTTCAGGTCATTTGGACATGGTTTGGATGGGTTTTTGATCAAATGCGTGTTTCTGAAGTTTTTGGAAAACTTAGGCTTGAATTCGATGTGAATTGATGGTTTTGGTGTTGTTTGAGGTGTTTTGATGATTGGAACAAGTTTGAATGAGGTTTTAGGATGTGTTGATGCTTTTGGTTGAGGTCCCCGGGAGCCTCGGGGTGATTTGGGATGGTTAACGGGAAGATTTAGAACTTGGAAGATTTCAGAAAAATATGCTGCTTCTGGTGTTTTCGCACCTGCGGTGTGGGGACCGCAGGTGCGGTGTCGCACATGCGAGAGGATAATCGCAGATGCGGTTTTGGGAGAGGAAGATTGGAACCGCAGATGCGGTAGGGGTCCCGCACCTGCGGAGCCGCAGATGCGGCTACTGGACCGCAGAAGCGGTTTTGGACTTTAATGAATTTCCGCAGAAGCGGATGGTTGGACCGCATATGCGGTACCGCAGTAGCGGAACTTGGACCGCAGATGCGGAAAGGCCTGGGCAGACCTTATATGTTATTTCATTGCGCGATTTTGGGTTATTCCACCATTGTTGCCTTCGATCTTGGAGGTTTTAGAGCGATTCTGAAGAGGGAAATCAAGAGACTTCGTTAAGGTAAGGAATTTTGGTCTTAAAACTTGATTATATTGTGAAATCCACCTGGAAATTCATGGAAAATAAGCCTAAAATTGAAGAACTAGGGCTTGAGAAATTGGACTTTTGAATTGGGATTTGAAGGACCATTTGAGGTCGGATTTTAGAACTTTTGATATGTATGAACTCGTGAGAAGATAAGGAATCTAATGATGTGAAAATTTCTGAGTTTCGAGAAGTGGGCCCGACGCTCGGGTTTTGCTAATTTCGGGATTTTTGATATTTTTCGATTGTTTTTGCTTGGGCTTTGTTCCCTTAGCATATTGTTATGTATTCGCTCTGATTGGGGTTAGATTCGACGCGTGTGGAGGCCGTGTTGAGGGAAAAAGGCATCGCGAGCTAGAGATTTTGCCGGTTCGAGGTAAGTAATGATTGTAAATACTGTCCTGAGGGTTTGAAACCCTGGATTACACATCGTTGTGTTACTTTGAGGTGACTTACATGCTAGATGACGAGCGTGGGGTAGAGCACCGCTGGGGATTGTGACCTAGTCCTTCCCGAACGAGTACTTTAATGTGTATTTGATAGTTAATTGTTTGATGTTATTATATTTTGGGTTGTATGCCATGTTTGGGGCCTTGTGCCGACTTGTTGAGACCCTTACGGGTATTTTTTACTATCTATCCTCACTCTAATTGTTTGAAAGCACGTCCTCAGTCATGCGTTACCTGTTTATTACTCAAATCTGACTTTATCACTATATTCTAAAAATGTGGAAACTGTTTTGGGCTGAGTTCCCTGTTTTATTGAGATAGATCGAGGGTCTGATTGTGGGATTGATGACTGAGATATACTGAGAGTCTGATGGTGAGGTTAATGACTGAGAGAGGCTGAGGGTCTAGTTGTGAGGATTATATATCTATGGACTGGGTTGCACGCCGCAGCAATATATATATATATATATATATATATATATATGGATACGGATCGGGCTGCACGCCGCAGCAATATTGCGCTTGGGCCGTAAGGGGCCCCTCCCGGAGTCTGCACACCCCCAGTGAGTGCCGTCGACGAAGTATATGGATCGGGCTGCATGCCGCAGCGATATATGGATCGGGCTGCGCGCCGCAGCGGTTACTATATGGTACCTATTGAGCATGAATGCTGAGTACGAGTACTGATTGGTAAGAGTTGAGTCACAAGTGACAGAGAGGCTAGCCCGAGTGGCGATAGATATATATGCATGCATATGAGTGATGTTTGCCTGAAAGGCCTGTTTATGAACTTATTGATTTCACTCCTCTTTAAAGCGAGTTTCTATCGAATATGTTGATTTATTGACTGTTTTCACTCATCTTTATATTGAGCCTCTGTCGGAAAGTTGAACAAATGTTTTAATACAACTTTTATTTAAACTGGGGTTCATGAGATATTCAGAAACTAATCACTGATTTGGCATTTTGTTACTTCCACCGAGGTTTTCAAGTTTTGAAGTGTTTATGATTACTGTTTTGCCCGAGGGGCTGTTTTACGAACTATGCTTTGCCTGAGGGTCCGATTATGGCTTAAATCTCTATTATTACTTTAAATGGTATTAAACCCCTACTGAAACTGCTGGAAAGTATTTCAAAAAATGATTTTTAATAAAAGCTGGATTTTAAATGGGAAGGTTGACTCGTATTATGATTTGAAAGCATGTTGTGTTTATTGAGCCTAACGTGAATGTGGATTCATTATTTCCTACTGCTCAGACTTTATTTACTCTTATTACTTACTGGGTTGGAGTACTCACATTACTCCCTGCACCTTGTGTGCAGATGCAGGTATTTGTTCACCCGGTAGCGGGTTTTGAGCTGATCGGAGGCTAAGGTTATCGGAGTTTAGCGAGGTGACTGCTAGCTTTCGCAGTACCACATTTCTTCCTTATGTTTATCAGTCCTCTTTTGTATATTTTTGATCTTGTAGTGGTATTTATGCTCTGATAGATGCTCGTGACTTGTGACACCCCAGTTTGGGCTGTGTTTGGGTTGTATTCCGCACTTAATAAAGAAATCATTTGATTAGACTGTGGTTATTTAGTTATGCTAAAACTGCCTGTTAATATTAGCTATTTTGAAAAGGCAATTGGGTTGGTTGGCTGGCCTTGTCTTCACGAGAGGCGCCATCACAACTTTTGATAAATATTATATGAGGATAAGACGGTCGATTCAAGTCCTGGCACACCAGAAGGATAAGACGATGGGTTAAAGTCTCAACGCACCATGAGGTTAAAACATCAGGTTTTGAATCCTGATGCACCATAATGATAAGAGTTGGGTCCGAGTCCCAATACATTATATCCTAACACGCCTTTATGAGTGTAAGACATTGGGTTAGAGTTCAATGCATTATATCCCATTGTCTTTTGATGAAAAATTATGAAGCCCGTCTCATTTGATATGCTCCATTCCGTGAAGTGAATGTGTTAGCAGCATATGATAAGGCTGAAGAAGACTAAATAATTACCTTAATCGTATGAATATTCTTGGGTCTGGCAAGGGACAAAATAATAATTTTCATCATAGTTGTAATTATAAAAGGAAAACAATAAGGATTCTCAAAATATTCCTTCAAAATGTGAAGATGATGTTTACCATCACTATGATATGAAAAATAACAAAATGATTATGGCCCATTCCTTGAAGAAAATGTGACTTGTGATAAGCAATTTTAATGCAAACCCATTCCTGAAAGTGAATATGGCATTATTTGATAAATATTATAAATAAGGATTTGCTCATGCATGGTTGGGTAAATACTATAGCGCATCTCCAAGGGAGGTTTGAGAATACTAAAGAGAATAATATTATTATATGGTTGCATGAATATATCATCGGTCGCGCACTTATAATACGATTGAAATATTTTGACATTCCTTATCAAATATTTTTAAAGGCAAAAGCTAAGCAAAAAACGAGTCTTGCCTATAATAATTTCGACTGTGACAATATTAATTTAATTTCTCTATAAAGGAGACATCACCATATGGATGGTGTAACAAAAGATATTGTAGTACAAAATAACTTAAGAGCTCCGAAAGAACTAAATTGTTACTACCCGAATGAATGAAATTGTCCATAACATTGATATTATAGTAAGTCTCAAAAGAAACTTTTTGAGTTTCAAATATATTTACCAAAGTTGTTGGCATATCGGGACTATAAATGAAAGGAAGATTGAATATCTTCATGTTACTATAATCATACTAGTTAAATATGAAAAGCTACCCGACTTTTCTTCTATTTGTACTACACGATGGAATCACATGCCACAAGTAAACTAGAGGCTTACTTAAACAAGTATTAGTTGGGATGACCGGTTGGCCATCCAGTTCAATTATGATGTGAATAATTGATTGAGAATTCACATTGGCATATATTGAAGAAATAGAAAATTCTTCAACAATTCTCTTATGTTGCTTATTCTCATGATATACCAGCTAAGCTTGGGATTGAATTCCCTACTTTTTGTGTGACGACCCGGCCAGGCGTCTGATGAGTTACCGCTCCGTTTTCCCCCATTTCTGCTTCTTATTGTTTTTTTATCCGTGTTTTATGGTATCGAGTTGGCCGGATTGAATCCGGAATGATTTTGGTGAAGTTTGAGACACTTAGTCTCTTTTAAGAAGGCTTAAGTTGTAAAAGTCAACCGGATGTTGACTTATGTGTTAGAGGGCTCGGATGGGAGTTCCGATGGTTCGGTTAGCTTCGGGAGGTAATTTGAGACTTAGGAGTGTGATCGGAATGGGTTTTGGAGGTTGGAGAAGATTTAGGCTTGAATTGGCGAAGTTGATATTTTGGCGATTTCCGGTTGGTAGGCGAGATTTTGATATAGGGGTCGGAATGGAATTCCGAGAGTTGTAGTAGCTTTGTTGTGTCATTTGGGATATGTGTGCAAAATTTCAGGTTATTCGGACGTGGTTTGGTTGCGTTTTTTTATCAAAAGCGAAATTTGGAAGATTTTAGAAACTTAGGCTTGAATCCGAGGTGTTTTGGTTGATTTGATGTTGTTTGAAGTGTTTTTACAATTGGAACAAGTTTGAATGAGGTATTAGGATAGGTTTGTGCTTTTGGTTGAGGTCCCGGGGGCCTCGGGGTGATTTCGGGTGGTCAACGGAGAAGTTGTAATGTTATTGCAGCTGCTGAAGTTGCTGCTTCTGGTGTTTTCGCACCTGCGGTTTGGGGACCGCAGGTGCGGCACCGCACGTGCGGAAGGGGAGCCGCAGATGCGGATTTGAGAGAAGAGTCAGGAACCGCAGATGCGGAAGTTGGACCGCACCAGCGGCGTCGCAGGTGCGGAATTGGTCCGTAAGTGATTTTCGCAGAAGCGGAGGATAGACCGCATATGCGGTACCGCAGAAGCGGCAATTGTGCCGCAGATGCGGAACAACTGGACAGAAGAATTAAACAGAGTCCTTCGCGAATTTTGGGTTATTTCACCATTTTTTGACTTCGGCTCGGGAGCTTTTTGGACAATTTGGAAGAGGGATTTCAAGGGAACTTCATTGAGGTAAGGATTTTGGACCTAAAACTCGTTCCTATGCTATCATTTCATGGATTAGAGCTAGAATTTGTGGAAATTAAGGGTGAAAATTGGGGAAGCTAGGGTTTAGGATTGGAGACCTATGATTGAGGTTTTGATGGGCCATTTGAGGTGCATTTCTGAGTTTTGGTATATATGAATTCGCGGGAAGATAAGGAATCTATTGGTGTAAAAATTATCGAATTCCTAGACGCGGGCCCCGGGGTCGGGTTTTTGTAATTTCGGGATTTGTGTAATTATTGATTGTTTTCGCTTGGGCTTCGTTCCTTTAGCCTATTTTGACGTCCTGGTTCTGATTTTGGATAGATTCGACGCGAGTGGAGGCCGATTCGAGGGGCAAAGGCGTCGCGAGCTAGAGATTTGATCGGTTCGAGGTGAGTAATGATTGTAAATGATGTTCTGAGGGTTTGAAACCCCGGATTGCACATCGTAATGCTATATTGAGGTGAGGCACACGCTTGATGACGAGCGTAGGGTCGTACACTATTAGGGATTGTGACTTGGTCCGTCCCGATTGATGATTTTACCGCGTATTTGACTGAAATCTATTTGCTATCATCATTATTTGGGCGGAATGCCATACTTGGGCTTCGTGCCAACTATTTGAAGCCTTCGGAGGATTTTATTGATATTTCCTCACTGTTTTGACTTTATACTTGAACTCAGTCATGTTATTTTCCACTGCTTTTATACTCAGCCATGTTTACTCCCTTTTAATACTTAAATGATATTTTAAATGATGTTTTGGGCTGAAAAATACTGTTTTACTACTGCTCGAGAGGCTTGTGAGGATTTTTGACCGAGTAAGGTCGTGGGCCTATGTTGTGAGGAAACACTGATATTGATTTGAGGCCGAGGGCTTGAGATATGTACGCCACGAGGTGGCTTGATTGATATGAGGCCTAGGGCCTAGTGATGACGCCACAAGATGGCTTGATATTGCGCTTGGGCCGTAAGGGCCCCTCCAGGAGTCTGCACACCCCCAGTGAGCGCGGGTACCTAGTATGATGTGAGATTGAGCCCGAGGGGCTGGTATGATTCTGAGATGTTGCCCGAGGGGCGGAGTTGTTGATACTGTGCCGAGGGGCAAACTTCTATGTGTTCATTATTCCTTAATTGCCTGTCATTTTCCTGCTTTCCTATTGAAAAAGGATTTCTATTTATCTCTTGACTGATTTACTGTTTTCAAATGGTTTTACTGCTTCATTATAGTTTGCCCTGTGCCTTACGTGATTTCTCGCTTTCAGTCTTTATTTCCATTTGTTACTCACTGAGTTGGAGTACTCGCTTTACTCCCTGCACCTTGTGTGCAGATTCAGGCGTAGCTTGTTCCGCTCCCGAGTGTTGATCCTTCCAGCTTCAGGCGGACATTCGGACTACACGAGGTAGCTGCCTGGCGTCCGCAGTTTCCGTCTTTCTCCTCCTTTATCATTTCTATCTTGTTTCAGACAGATGTACTAGTTTACAGACTTAGCGGACTGGTATTATGACTTATAGATGCTCATGACTAGTGACACCCCGGTTAGGGTTGTGTTTGGGTTGTACTTCCGCATTATTATGATATTATCTGCTACTTAGTACTATTAAATCATGTTTTAGCCTGTTTTCTTGATGTTTAGCTGTTTAACTTCGAATTTGGGAATAGTTGGCTGGCCTTGTCTTCACGAGAGGCGTCATCACGACCGGGTCCGGGAATAGGGTCGTGACATTTTGTCACCTGCCATGTGGACCGTTTACCATTGTATGATTTTAATAGATGCATCTATGGTCACATGTGCAGTTGTTAACAACTTGTAATTTGACTTTTGCAAGGTTGCTTGCTCAAATTATTAGAGCACAATTCCAGAATGAAAATTATGATGATTTATCTTGAATGCTAGTTTAAATCAAAGTTGGTTTAGCAGAATATATATGCCACCAATTATTGCTAAACCACAGGTTATGAGAACAAAACTCCAAAAAAATGGTATGAGATGTATTATTTAATATACAGCAGCACTTGTACACATCTTGCCAACAAGCTAATGATAAATTCTCCCTATCACAATTGGTTCAGGGTCAGAAACCAAATAATTTTCTTCTAGAAATATGGATGTGCTATATGATTTAGTTATTTCACAGTAATGCATAAAGTTAGGTCCCCAAAAAAGGTTGGCGATATGTCTTGGTGATCCCAACATTAGGGGAGAAAATGTGCAGTTGGAAAAGTAATACATGGAATGAATTATTATGAGTACATCTAGATCCTCGTACAAGAAAATGTGAATTTGAAGTTTAAGCGTCATTTCCAAAATACTGTTAGACACATTTGCTGATCCAATGCTAAATATTATATTTCAGTTGCTAATGCTCCAAATAGAATAAAGTTCATGATGGACAGAGTCTGTGGCACACGTAAAGCGTAATAGACCAATCGATTTTAAAGATAAAACTCCTTGAAGAATGAGATGAGCAAATGATCAAGATGGTCATAATAAAGAGGCAATTTATGATATAATACTTTATGAGACCTCATCGGAAGAGGCTCAGGTACCTGAAAATAATGAGATAAAGAGATCTCAATAACTTTTATCTTTATTGAGTAACGATGGAATCGATATAAAATGATCGTCGACGATACTGTTGATATAATGTAGCGCTAAACATTATTAATATTGACAAGTATCTTGAGCTCAAATCTATCATGAAAGTTGGACAGATAAATGATTCGCCAAATAAAAATACGTAATGAAAATTGATTTCACCTAAAAAATGTGAAGATGGACGGATAGTTCCAACACCTGAAAGTATAAAGCCAGTAGAGATATAAATGTGTTCTTTTGCGAAAAGTTAATAGAACTCAAGTCGATAGACATAAAGACGACTTGTGACATAAGAAAATTTATAAATATCCCGGCTTTGATTATACAGAAACATGTTCTTATGTGGTAGATGCAATTACATTCAGGTATCTTATTAATACGCAATACATGAATATTTTGATATACGTCTTATGCATGTTGCCACGGCCTATTTATATGGCTCATTGGATAATGAAATTTTTTCAAAATCCTGAAGGATTTAAATTGCCTGAAGCATACAAAGATTCCCCGAAAACATGTTCAATAAAGCTTCACAAATTTTTATACAGATTAAAACAAATAGCGCGCATGTGGTATAATCATCTTAGCGAGTACCTATTGAAAGAAAGATACAAGAATGACGCAGTGTGCCCTTGTATCTTTATAAAAAGGTCTAGATCTGAATTTATCATGATAGCTTTGTATGTTGATGACTTGAATATCATTAGGACTCCTGAAGAGCTTTCAAAGGTGGTAGAATATTTGAAGAAAAAAATTGAAATGAAAGATCTTGGAAATAATTTTTTTTTCTTGGCTTACAAATTGAGCATTTGAAAAAATGGAATATTTATTCATCAATCAACACACATTGGAAATATTTTGAAGCGATATTTATATGGATAAACACATCCATTGATTACCCCGATGATTGTGAAATCGCTTGATATAAATAAAAATCCATTTCGACCTCATGAAAATGATGAACTTTTGGGTGTTGAAATACGATATCTTAGTGGAATTGGGCATTAATGTGTCTTGCCAATAATTTTCTACCAGATATAACTTTCTTTTTATGCTTATTAGTAAGATTTAGTTCTTCCACGACACAAAGACATTGAATGGCATTAAGCATATATTCAAATATCTCTGAGAGAACACTGATATGAGTTTATTTTACTCAAATGAATCCAAGTCAGTATTAATTAGTTATACAGATGCAAGATATTTGTTTGATCCACATAAAAGTCGCTCTCAGACAGACTATTTATTTACATGTGGAGGCACAGCCATATCATGGCATTCAACGTAACAAACTATGGTTGATACTTCTTCAAATCATGCAGAGATAATAGTCATTCATGAAGCAAGTCAAGAATGGTTTTAGTTGAGATCGACAACTCAACACATTCAGGAAACAAATAGTCTTTGTTTGACAGGGATATCCCAACTATGAAGACAATGTTGCATGCATAATTCAACTGAAAGGAGGATACATTAAAGAAGACAGAACAAAATACATTTTACCAAAATTCTTTTTCACTCATGATCTTTAAAAGAATGGTCAAATAGACGTTCAACAAGTTCGTTTAAGTGATAATTTGACAGATTTAAGGCATTGCTAACCTCAACATTCTACAAGCTGATATACGATATAGGAATGCATCATCTCCACAATATTTGGTATATTTTCATCAAGGGGAGTAAATATGCACTGCACTTTTTTTTCCTTAACCAAAGTTTTATCCCCCTAGATTTTCCTTGTAAGATTTTCAATGAGACATCAAGTAATGCATGTTAGAAATAATTATATTTTCTTTTCTTTCACTAGGATTTTTTCCCAATGGATTTTCCCCAAACGAGGTCTATGAGTTTTATTGTTTTACATAAAATTTCAAGGTGGAGTGTTGTAAATAGTGAAAAATCCAAGGAGGAGTATTGTAAATATTGTATAAATGAATTTCATATTGTAAACAGTACGAGGATGAATTTTGCTACAAGATATCTATCTTTGCACTATTCAAGATAGATTTTATCTTACCTTTTCTTGCCTATAAAAGCATGGCAAATTATATAGGTAGAAATAGAATCGTCAATATGGGCTTGGCCCGTCAAGGGCAGCCAAACCCAGCCCGTAATTTAGTAAGGCTAGGCTAAAATTGAGGCTTTTAAGCTCGGCTCGAATTAGCCCGTGACCAATAAGGCTTGACTGAGCTGGGCTGGCCCGTGGGCCTACTAAAAATATAAATTTAAAATATATAAAAT
Organism: Nicotiana attenuata; assembly: GCF_001879085.1. Classification (NCBI taxonomy): domain Eukaryota; kingdom Viridiplantae; phylum Streptophyta; class Magnoliopsida; order Solanales; family Solanaceae; genus Nicotiana; species Nicotiana attenuata. The sequence continues at coordinate 236,682 of NW_017671009.1, forward strand.
ATAAAAGTGTATGACAAAAAATAGCAAAAAGTGTATTCCAAGCTTAAAACTTATTAAGCTCATCATATTACAAGATCAAGGTCTTAAAACATTAATTAGTTTTCATTTTTAATTATTCTTAATATTTAACTAATTAATATTGCAATTGAATTGTAGATGTAGATGAAAATGAAAACGTTAAGACAACCTTATCACAAGCGGATTCAAATGTATTTGATCTAGGGCTGCTTATCGAGAGGATCGGGCGGCTATTTACGTTTAACGGCTTGGCTTATCGGTTTTCGACTTTTAAATATAGTAATCTGCTAGCCACCCGATAAAATATCGAGCGAATTGGTATCGACTTAGCTATTAGAGGGCGATTAACGGGCGATTTATCAACCTATTTGAATTATTGAATCTGTATTACAGAGGCCTATTTTGACAACATATTGGTACAGTGACACGGAAGTAAATGGTTTCTTCACCAATCATACACAGTACACACCATAAAAACCATTCTGAAAATTCTATAAAAGAGATAAACACAACAACATCCAATATCAGTAAGAGCAAGCTCAGAAATAAATTTCTTGTAATATCCAAGAAATTAACAAAACCTTTAACAAAAATTTCTCAATGTTAGCAAATTTTCTTGAAAAAATAAAATTTATTTTTTGACAAAAAAGAAAAGTTGAAACAACCAAAAACACACTTTGCAAAAGAATTTTCAAACGAGTTCATATAAACAAAATATAGGAAAATGAAGGCGTCAGAGATCTTGGTGGATAAGGAATCATCAGATGAAAATTTTGTAAATCCCCATCAAGAGTAGCAAATATCTTTTTAACATGACCAGCCATTTCGTATCAAAAACTCGACAATTAAAATCCATAAAAGAAATAAAACTAATTGGATTAAAAAAAAAATAGGGATCCGATTATGATGAGGAAGTCAGAAGTAGCTGGTTGTAGTAATCACAGTATGTATATCAATGGGAATCCGATTTGTTCCTTACACATCATAATCAAAAAGTACCCCAATGTTTCGCTATTTTAAAAATAAAAAATTAAAATCAAATATGTAAAATTAAAATAAGAGAAAATGTATTTGCCTTGTCACCGAAAAACCCTTTAGCAGAAGGGATAATTCGAAGTTAAGTGTAGTCACACATATAGGAACAAATATATATTCAATGTTTTCGTATAGCCTAATAATAGATCCCTTGATCAAAGAATTGCAATATTAGATCTCCTCAACACTAAAAAGAGAGAAAAGAAAAAAAAACGAGAAAGGAACACCAATTCACATTGAGAGAGGTTTTGTGTTAGTGTTATGTTTTAATTGACTCGATTTCTCTAGCCGTTAAAAGAGCATGGGCCGACGACTGCCAACGTATGATTTGGTACTATATTCGATAAGAAAATTGAATAAATCATTCCCAAACAAATAAACTGTTAATAAAAAAATTCAATCTCCCCGTCTGTTAAACCGTTAACTCAATACCGATAAGCCATTAAGTTTCAGTTTCAAACATATTTGATAAAAATTATGTGTTGCATATCCCATAAGCATCATCAACATTCTCTTGAATAGTTTGTTTTGAGTTTTGATTTTTAGTAAAGTCTTGTCTTTTACTTTTTGTGTTTATTGTGAGATATTGGAACAATATAAAATATTAATAAGCTTTACAATAAAAAAAATTTACCTTTAAAATATATTTTTTATATTAGAACTTAAAAAAAAAATATAAAATTCCACTTTAAAAATTGATGAACGCCCGCAACCCACATAGGACTAGAGTGGATTTATCATTATAAATAATAGGCTAGCCCAGCCCAGCAATTGCTAACCACCTATATTGACAGCTAATGGTAGAAACCATTAAGAAAGAAAGAAATCTACAACATTTTTCTTAATATTAGTTCCCTTCTTATTATTTTATTCTGCTACACATTTATTTTATTTTTTCAGAAATCATACAAAATGCGATGCTAAAATGTTCCATCAAGAAAAGTTACGAGATATATATATATTTGGTTCATCTAATATGTCGCTTAAAATCTGTCCCAATGGACTTACTAGTTAATCATGTAATCAATTAGATTGTTGGCCTTTTTCCAACGAGATTGTTACTTAAGACTTTCCAACAATAATTGTGGTAAGTGTGTTTCTGGCAATAGTGATCCTTTAAAATATATGGGCAAATACGGATAACTTCACTTAACTCCAAAAAGGGTTTCCACTCGGACCTCTTCAAAAATTCATATATGCAGAAAATGAAAAAGACAAAGACTACAAAATAGAATTAGGGCTTCAACACTAGGGTAAAAACAACATTGGCATGATCGAACTCTAAAATTACAATAGAAAGATTTACGAATATTCCTATATAAACTTTACCAAACTCTTAAATAACAATAAAAAGATTTACAAATATCCTTGTGTAAACTTTAATAGAGTGCAGTAAAAACAGAGTTGTATAATAACCTTTAAACATGCTAAATATTCTATTTTAACCAGTTAAATTAAATGTGAAATGTACATAATAAAAATTACTAAGTCTAATGAAGTATTCAAAAAATGTAGAGGCATCTGAATGCACAAGGACTATATGCAAGTATCCTAGTGTCAGAATCTCCGCCCCAATTCAGTATCGGCAACGTACAGCGCTATATACGCTATTAAAAAAGCGCATCAGAGACTCTAATTTATTGCCTTTTGTAGACTCAATATTCAAATTGGTAATTTAATATAGTTTTAGGTCCTAATTAAAAGAAGTAGAATGGCTCTATACATTAGGTTCAATTCAACAGAAATAATCAAGTCAGAAGAAGTATTCAACAATGTAGAGGCATCTGAATGCATAAGGACTATATAAAAGTCCTTGTGCCAGAATCTTCTCCCCCAAATCAGTATTGGCAACGTACAGCGCTGTATACACTATTGACAAAGTGCATCAGAGACTCTATTTTATTGCCTTTATTAGACTGATTAATCAAAATCAGTAATATCAAGAACTATGTAGCAACTCATATCTACACTCCTATTCCCAAACATAGGCTTATCGCCAACAAGTCGTCCATGTATTAAATTAATTCAAATTAACCATATATAAAATCAAAACTCGAATCACTCTTTCAACTTAATTCATATTCATGCTTTTACTAAGAAAATTATGTGATTCACAAGTGAATGATTTCATGTAAAAATTAGTTTAGAAGAACCAATCTCATTCTCTATGATCTTTAAATAAAAGACTAAACATTGAGTCTGATGAAGTATTAAATAATGTGAGGCATCTGAATGCACAAGGACTATATATAAACATCCTCGTGCCAGAATCTTCGCCCCAATTACATTCTTGGCAACGTACAGCGCTATATACGCTATTGACAAAGCGCATCAGATACTCTAATTTATTGCCTTTTTTCTAGATTCATTACCAAAATCAGTAATATCAACAATTGTGAAAGAAAATAGATCAACAAAAAATGTGGAGCTGTTAAAACAAATAAAGAGGCTCAGATAGTAATGATAACGAATCAACAAGTTTATGATTAAGCTTTCATAGTTTGATGGTATATGATTTTTTGGTCATCATTGCCTCAAAATGTCTGAAACTTCGAGATTTAAAATAGAACAAAACAAGGAAATGCGAAGAAATTCCAGATTATGAAAACAAAAAGTTAGCAGTGAATTAGAAATCTTGAAAGGCTCTGAATTTCAGTTGCATATGAAACAGAGAATAAGGCAGCTGAAACCTGGAGTTGGTCTTGAGAGGTAGGCGACTAATCCGAACTGTGGACTAAGAGGGCCTTCTAGTGGGCTTATATAGAGCAAACCTCTGCAAAACCCTAATCTGCCAATTACCAGAATGCCCCAATAGAACCGACCCATAAGCCCTAAAATCTGATATGCCTCAGCGTCTTTGGAAAAGCTTTTTACTTTTGCAAAAAGTAGTTTGTATTTCACTAATTAATTTAAAATTTATGTTTAAGTAATAAATAATATTTGGCCAAACTTTTAAAAAGTACTTTTAAATGTATTTTTTTAAAGTACTTTTTAAAAAGGGAAAATGTCTAAATTTGTACCTCTACTATAGTATATAGTTTACATTTATCCTCATTACACTTTTTCGCCCAAATATATACCTAATATTAACAAACTATTCGGAATTACCCCTAGCCCTAACGTCCCCTCTAATAATTTGTTCATATCAACAGTCAAGTCAGCAAGTCCAACTAACTTAAAATGACTCATCTCCATAAACTTGACCCATTCTAGCCGATTGACCCATCCTACATCAAACTTATCCCACAAATGTATTCGACCCGGATGATTTGAAAAAGAGTTCATTTTTCTGATGTCTTGAAAGAAAAGAGAAAATGACTGAACTCTCTCTAAGTTCTCCATATTGCATCGGTGAAGGTCAAATAAAGAGGTCAACCGGTCGAGTAGGCGACATTCCTTAGGGTTGACAGGGTTCGCTTTTGCGATCCCTGTATCGTGTTTGTAGAGGTCGCAAATGCAAAATCTGCAACTGGGTTACAAGTTGAGATTTTGGGACTTAATCTCATTTTATCATATTTCTTAACCCTACACACGGTGCGAGGCGATTTTAGGAGGGGATTTTCACACAAAACTATTGGATAACTGTTTTTGGCTCTATTTTGATGTTATGACATGATTATTAATGAATTTTAACATAAAAACCCACGAGATTTGAAGGAAATTTTTGGAAATTTTGACTATGTTTTGAAAATTAAAAATTTGGGATTTGAGAGTTGATTTGAACACGGATTTGAAAACCAATCACATATTTTGGCTCGTAGGGTTATGGGCAGTCGAGACCTACCCCTCGACTCGGGTTTTGCTGGCGGGCCCCGGTTGACTTTTGTTGACTTTTTGAGAATTTTGTAAAGGCCTTAACTTTATTAATCAAAATTAATTTCTCTTACATTGTTTGATATTATGAAGTCGTTCTTGGCTAGATTTGAGCCGAGCGAAGGAGAATTTAAAGGAAAATATTTTTAGAGTATTAATTTGGGTTATTTGAGGTAAGTATCTTGCCTAACTTTGTGTGAGAAAATTAACCCTTAGGATTTGGCCTAATTTGTAATATTTGTGTTATGTGAAACGTGTATACGAGGTGACTAGTGTGTACATGGGCATATTTGTGATTTGTGACCGGATTAGACCTTAGGTTATTAATATGCCTTGAATTAGGTTTGCTTGCTATATGAACATGCTTTATTGTTGAATATTCGCTGCACTCTTACCTTATTATCATGTTCTTGTGCACATCGTTGTTGAGCTTTGAGCCTATATTTGAGGTGATTCCGAATCTTGTTGTTTTGTGATATTGTGGCACATGTGGGCTTTTTCTACGGGTTGATTGTTATTGTCTAGAGTGTAAGGGTGGCGAGATGCGCATGTGGCGACATAAAGGTGATGTTTATTGATACACACGTGGCGAGATAAGGGGGCTTATGCGCGCTTAGCTATATAAGGGAAATATTTCATTGTGAAGCTCACGCAAGGGCATAAGGGTGGCTTATTGATGATGTTATATGGTATTTTTCGGTGATCCTTGATGATACCCATGTGTTGGAATGGGTTGATGTTTTGAACCCATCCTTGTTTTCCTTAAATGATTTCACTTTGTATTTTTATGAGTTGTTGGTTGATTTGCCATGTTATCACATGCCCCACTCTTGGTTGATATTTGTCTTGTGTTGTGATAGCCTTATCTAGTCTTAGAAATTAGGTGTTACACTGGGGGATTTGCAGCCGTACCCTATATTTGTGCCACATTTAACCTGTACCATATTTGTAAAAATTATTGATTTGTAGCCAGTTGACAAAAAATCCGTAATAATATGACACTTGCACCCCTGATAAATCGCGTGATCTGCAACTTCATTCATGAAAAAAGATCTCCTCCTCTCCTCTCAGTAGCTTTATCAAAAAATCAGAAATTTCATGCTAATATAGCATGAAGTTGTTTTACATTGAAGCTAAAACTTCATGCTAATGCATGCTGGAGTTATTTATCGTGTAGTCTACAGTTTTCTCATAAGTGCTGAAGTTATTTAGTTCATTTGCTAAAACTTCAGTTTAAACATGCTGAAGTTATTTAGTTCATTTGCGAAAACCTCATACTAAATATGCTTAAGTTTTTGTCTTGCAGTATGTAATTTTCTAATGAGTGTTTGCTAATGCAGGCTGAAGTTATTTAGTTCATTTGCTAAAAAACTTCAGACTAAATATGCTTAAGTTATTTAGTTCATTATGCTTAAGTTATTTAGTTCATTTGCTAAAACTTCAGACTAAACATGCTTAAGTTATTTAGTTCATTTGCTAAAACTTCAGACTAAACATGCTTAAGTTATTTAGTCATTTGCTAAAACTTCAGACTAAATATGTTGAAGTTATTTAGTTTATTTGCAAAAACTTCAGACTAAACATGCTTAAGTTATTTAGTTCATTTGCTAAAACTTCATGCCAAAATATGCTGAACTTTTGTCCTGCAGTCTACAGTTTTGTCAATAGTCCTGACGAGCAAAATCATCTTTTTAAAACGCTTTTAACAAAAAAATGGTTACGGATGCAAACGGAAAAACAAAACGGGTATAAGTTAAAAGGGGGCGATCAAATAGGGCGCCTCATGCAACTTTTATTAGTACACTTTAGCCTGGGTTGGACAATGACCCATTTATTGACCTAACCCATCTTGACCCGCTCAAATTCAGTCCAACCCGCCCATTTGCCATCCCTACTCCTAGCTGTTTTCCGTTAGGAGATCAAAATAGTGTTCAACTCTGATATCGGCAATTTCCCGTCCCTTTAGAAATTTACCAGAACCCTCTTAAATAGCTTTTCTAATCAAAGAATCAGATTGAAAATATTTACACAATCTAAATTAACATTTCAATGTAAAACCAAATATGCACTTGTGTTGAACTTTTGATTTACAAAGCTGAAGAATATAAATTTGGCTGAAGACAGTGTGACTAAATGACCGATACTTTTGTTAACCAAATAGAGCTTTCTAAAGCTAATGAAACTGGGAATAAAAGCTCATTGATTCTCGAAAGCTGTTAAAATCCAATAAACATATTTGTTTCTGTTGTTACTTGTACGATCGTTCAAAATCGAACCATAACCGTTAACCGAATCAAACCGATGGCTTATTGGTATCGGGTTATCGGGGTAATGATTGAGATTTGATAATTAACGGCTTAACGGTTTGGGGGCGGATTACTCAATTTTCTTATCAGATAAACCGTTAACCCATTAACCCGTTAAGAATTTTTATATTTACACTTTTATCCCTAGTAGCTCAAATACACACATTGCATGTTCACAATAGGATAATATTTTTTGACATGAGAATGAGATCAATGAGGTATAGTTACGCTACTTTGATTAATTGATTAACTTAAATAACAAGGGTAACTTCAGATAGTTCGTAGATCATGCAAGACAGAAACTTCGGATAGTTATGCTACTTTGATTAACTGATCAACTTAAATCACGAGGATAACTTCAGATAGTTTCGTAGATCATGCAAGACAGAAACTTCGGGTACAGTTGAAGATTTAGGTCTTAAAAATAAAAGACAGATGACCGAATATCTGATAAAATGATATGAGAATAGTAAAAGGTGATGCATTACTGCTATCTGAAGCTTGGACAGAATCACCTGGCTACATCACCAACTATATCTTCCTCCATTTCTTTCTTACGTTGTTCTTTAAAAGCTTTGAGCTTTCTGTGTTGTTACAGTGACCTTTGAACTATGCAGTTTGCCGTTTAGTATTTACAAGACTATGATTGTTCAATTTTTTTTATTTGATTTAGCCGATAAACCGCCCGATAATTGTTAATCCGATACCAATCCGCCTATTGTCTTATTGGATGGCTAGAGGACTACTATATTTATAATCCAATAACCGAGCCAAACCGTTAAGCATAATTATCCGCCCGACAAGCACCCCTAGTTACTTGGCATGTGCCATAATCACCTCCCGTTGGCTCGTCCAGCAACGGTTAGTGAAGGCGTTTGCTGAGAGTAACAAGAAGAGAATTGAATGAGCTTGCTGTAGAACTTTGATGATTTTGCTTTTCGGTTAATCTATTTTTCTTTTTTAAACTTGGTATTGGAAAAATAACAGATAAAAGTGGGAATAAGCCATTGTAGGGAGCAGGCTTTTCACATATTCGGCGTTATAGTTAAAATAAAAATTGACTTCGTCGCCTGAGAGATTCGAACTCTCGCGGGGAAACCCCATGTACTTAGCAGGCACACGCCTTAACCACTCGGCCAAAACGACTTTGTTGGTCTACAACGGCAAAGGCTAAATAATGACTACCAACTTGCATTTAGCTCTGATTGACCTAAACAAATACTACTACAATAACATTCGAGATGTTACGAAACGTAGCTCAAAATAATAATATAAAACAAGAAAATAGACAAGAATGTAGGGAGCAAGAGAGAAGAGATTGTTATTTCTTCCATATATTCAAGTATGTATAATGTGGTGCCAAAACCCTCTATTTATAAGATTACATAGAGGCATACAAAAGAATGCCATAAACATGACATTAAACATTTGAGATCATGGAGGAAGATCATGGGGAGGTTATGGAGATGTGGGAGTTACAGCTATAATGGTGAGAAGTAGTGGGAGTTATCTACATAATGGAGAAGAGTAGTGGGAGTAACTTCTTTATGAGTTATAGACATCCACTACAAAATATAATATTTTATAACACTCCCCATTGGATGTCTATAGATAATGTGTCTCGTTAAAACCTTACTAAGAAAAAACCCTGTGGGAAAAAATCTTAGTGAAGGAAAAAGAGTACACATATCTTGTAATACGCATTATTTGCTGCCTCACTAAAAACCTTGCCAGAAAAATCCAGTGGGATAAAATCTTAGCTAAGGGAAAAGGAGTACAGCGCGTATTTGCCTCCCCCTGATGAAAACATCACTTTATTCTTCGGAGATGGTGAATTCCAAGCTTGTATAACAACAACTCTAATATTGAGATCCGTAATGTCTTGTGAAGAAGTTTGTCAAATTATCACTAACAAATTTGTTGAAGAACTTTGGTGAATGTGCTTTATTTTTGTCTCCTTCGATAGTCCTTCTTTCAATTGATATAAGCAAACAACATTATCTTCAGTATTATTGGGATCTTCTCTTCAAAGTCAAGTCACACGTCTGTTGTGTGTTGAGCCCCTTGCTTTATCAGTTGCTTATCTTGGCATGACTTGAATAAGTATCAACAATTAACTGCCTTGTAAAATGATAATATGACAGTACTCTCACATGCAAATAGATTGTTTCCTCTCTTTCTCTCTACATTGTTGTCTATCTTCTTGTTTTATGTATTACTTTGAGCTAAGTTTCGTGACACGTTATCAACACGAATTGCTATTTCCTCTCAGACTTCCTAAAAGGGATAAACGCTCTCCACGAGAGCTACAACTTCTTTTGCCAAGGAAAACTTTGGATTACATCTCGTCAGAGATCTTGTGGTAATTATGGAAGATGATAATATTGTCATTAATTTAGTTTTATATGCATAAAGATGAGAAAGGTAAACTTTTATACTGCACTAGCATAATTACTACTATTGCATCTTAAGCCAGTCCCGATTTGGTGATGACATTTTCTAGACTTAATTTTGATCATCTTATTATGTATTGGTTAGTGTTTATCTCTATTTTTCTTCAAATTCATGAGATTTTGGACTAAAATTACATCCCAAAAATATTTATATTTTGAATCATGCAATAATGTCACTTTTGCATAAACATGTAATAAATTATAAATCAAATTAGATCATTTTTAAGTACGATTGTTCTTACATAAAAGCAACTCATCTTAAGAAATGGTGCAAGTAACCAAATATATGAGTTATATGCAGGCTATATATTCTGTTAGATGTACAATTATTAACGTGATTTAGTACAACATGCATTCTGATTGAGAAACAATGCTAAGTTCTCCTTTTTCTGATAAAATTAAAAAAATGTTCAGGAGCAATTTCTCTTGCAGAACATAAAAGCATTACTTGTACTACCAGTATATGATTTTAAAATTATTCTTGTACTTTCAACTAACATATTGAGTGCAGGTATAAAAGATTGTCACGTTATAGACTTACAATTTACACATGTATTTTCTAAAGTGACTGTAATATATCTCGAATTTGCTCCTGGAATAGCAATATTTTAAAAGAGGTTTTAAGACGGTGGGTTCAAGTCCCAGCGCACCATAAGGGTAAGACATCGGGTTCAAGTCCTGATGCACTATGATGATAAGAGTTGGATTTGAGTCCCAACTCATTATGACCTAGCATGTTTTTATATGGGTAAGGCATTGGGTTTGAGTCCCAATGCACCATATTGATGATTTAATGATGACTAATAAAAAATAATGTATTTTTCATGAAAAAGCATGAAGCTTGTCCCACTTGATTTGCTCCATTCTTGAAGTGAATGTGATAGCGGTGCATAATAAATCTAAATGAAGACAAGTGGTTGACTAATGAACGTGGGCGTGCCAAAGACCAAAATAATAATAGTCATCATTATGGTAATTATAAAAAGAAGAACAATAAGGGTTCTCAAAATAATCCTTCAAAGGTGAAGGAATTGCGTATCAATATGGTCTGTAAATATGAGGCACGCTCAGACGATTATAGTCCATTTTTTGAAAGAATGCGACTTGTGATAAGCATTGTAAATGCAGACTCATTCCTGAAGTGAGTGTGGAAATATATATGTGATACAAATTATGCACAAGAATGTATTTATGCATGGTTGAATAAATACTACAACTCACCTCTACGGGAGGTTTGAGGGAAAGAAAGATCATGAACATTGCTATGTGGTTACACGAATATGTCATTGGTCGTGTACATGTGGTAAGCTGAAAATATTTTTCCATGCCTTATAAAAAGTTATTAAAGGCAAACTTAAAGCAAGAAAAGATTTTGCTTATGATGATTTTGACCATGACAATTATTATGATAAGATAATTTTTTCCTTGGAGGAAAAATTCACCACTTGGATGGTGTTATAAAAGATCTTGTAGTGCAAAATTATTGAGAGCTCCAGAAGAGCGAATTTGTTACTACCCGAATAAATAAAATTATTCATGGCATAGGTGGTAGTAAGTCTCAAAAGAAACTTTTTGAGTTTCTAATAATTAGCCAAAGTGGTTGGCATTTGAGACTATAAATGAAAGGAAGATTTAATATCTTCATATTACTATAATCACACTGGGTAAATATAAAATGTTACCCGATTTTTCTTCTATTTGTACTACACAAATATAAGCATGATGATGGAATTGCATGCCATAGTAAATTAGATGTTTACTGAAACAATATCAGTTGGCATGATCGGTTGGCCATCCCGGTTCAATTATGATGCGAAAAATAATTGAGAATTCACATTGGCATAAATTGAAGAATAAGGAGATTCTTTGAGAATTCTCATGTACGACTTGTTCTCATGATAAATTGATTACTATACCAGCCGGGGTTGGGATTGTATTCTCTGATTTTTGGAACGTATAAAAGGTGATATATATATGGGCCCAGTCACCTGCCATGTGGACCGTTTACTATTATATGATTTTAATAGATGCATCTATTGTATGATCACATGTGCGTTGGTTATCAGCTCGCAATTTTGCAAGGTTGCTTGCTCAAATTATTAGAGCACAATTCCAAAATGTAAATTGTGATGATAATGCTGGTTTAAATCCAAGTTGGTTTAGTAGAAATTGTTTGCCTCCAATTATAGCTAAACCATTGGTTATGAGAACAAAACTCCAAATAAAATTTTTGTATGAAGTGTATTATTTAATATACAACAGCACTTGTACGCATCTAGCCAACAAGTTATGATACACTCTCTCCATCACAATTGGTTCAGGGTCAGGAACCAAATATTTTCATCTAAAAATATGGATGTACTATATGATTTAATTGTGCCACCACAATGCACAAAGATTGGTCCCCAAAGAAGGTTGGAAATATGTGTTGGTGATCCCAACATTAGGGAGAGACAATGAGCAGCTAAAAAAAGTAATACATGGAATGAATTATTATGAGTACACTTAGAACCTCGTACAAGAAAATGTGAACTTGAAGTTCAAGTGATAATTCATTTCTAAAATATTTCCAAGCACATTGTTGACCCAAAGTTAAATGTCATATTCCAGCTGCTAATGCTCCAAATAGAATAACGTCCATGATGGATAGAGTTTATGGCACGCATGAAGCGTAATAGACAAATCGGTTCCAAAGATAAAACTCCTTGAAGAAGGAGGGAGCAAATGTTCAAGATGGTCATAATAAGGAGGCAAGTTCTTTATAAGAGCACCATGACATAACACTTTATAAGACCTCATGGGAGAGGCTCAAGTACTTGAAAATAATGAGATCTCGATAAGTTATGTCTTTATTGTGTGATGATGGAACCGATGTAAAATGATCGTCGACGATGTTGTTAATATAATGTAGCGCTCAATTTTATTAATATTGATGAGGGATCTTGAGCTCAAATCTGTCATGGAATTTGGACAGATAAATGATTGGCCAAATGAAAATATGCAATGAAAATTGACTTCATCTGAAAAATATGAAGTTTGGACGAATAGTCCCAACGGCTGAGAGTATAAAGGCTATATGGAGCTATTGAAATATGATTAGTATTATATTGCAAAAAGAATCCTTGATATAGATTTGTTTATTCTAACAAATATTGTCAAGGTTTTGTTGTTTATGCAAATGCAGGCATTTATTGAAGTCCGTTCTTCAAACAATCTATTTGTATGTGAGGAATTGTCATATTATCATTTCACAAGATGTGTGACTTTTCTTTGAAGAGAAGATTCCAACAATAATGAAGAAGCTGATGTTTGCTTATCTCAATTGAAAGAAGAATATTGAAGGAGACTGAATAAATCATATATTTCATCAAAGTTCTTTGTCAGACACGATCTTCAACAAAATGATGAAATAGATGTTCAAGAAATTCGTTCAAGTGATAATTTGGCGGAATAATTCACCAAGGCATTGCCGATCTCAATATTAGAGAAGTTGTTAGACAAGCTTGGAATTTGTCGTGATATTTTTATCAGGGGGAGGCAAATATGTGCTGTACTCTTTTTCCATTAGCTAAGGTTTTATCCCACTAGGTTTTCCTGGCAAGGTTTTTAACGAGGCAGCAAATAAAGCGTATTACAGATATGTGTACTCTTTTTTCTTCACTAGGATTTTTTTCCCATAGGGTTTTTTCCTAGTAAGGTTTTAACGAGGCACATTATCTTTGGACATCCAAGGGGGAGTGTTATGAAATACTTGATTATGGTGGATGTCCATAACTCCTAAGGGAGTAACACCCACTACTCTTCTCTATTAACCTCCCACTACTTCTTACCATTATGGATGTAACTCCCACACCTCCATGATCTTCCCCCATGTTTTCAATAGTTAATACCATGTTTATGGAGTCCCTTTGTATTACTTATATCATCCTATAAATAGAGGGTTTGGGCATCACATTGTACACACTTGAATACATGGAAGAAATAGATTCTCTCCTCTCTTTCTCTTTACATTCTTGTCTATTTTCTTGTTTTACATTATTATTTTGAGCTACGTTTCGTAACACGAGAATGATATTAAGGCTTGTGAATTATAGTGAACGATCAATTGTTGTCTCCTAAATTATCTCATCCAATAAGGAGGTGGACAAACAGATGACCAAGTTTAGTAGCCTCTGTTTTCCAAAATTTTAGGTTGTTTGAGCAACTTGTTCTTTCTCTTCTTTTTTTTCCCCTCTGAAAAACCTCAAGGATTTGTGTTGGAGGCTCATATTATTTTTTTAGCCATTTATGGAGGGGGAGAAATAATTCAGTTTTTCTACAAGTTTGTTAATTTGTACTCTACATGTTATTGTCTCGGCCATCAACTCTTCGACATTAAGTGGGTTTGTTTTTAAAGTCAGAATCTTAATTATTCAGATCTTAATCATTAAGTGTGTTTGTTTTTTTTACTTCACAACCACTTAATGGGTCTGAATAGGTCTGTATGATTAAGATCTATAGCAGAGAGCTAATTTCATTAAGATGCTATCACATATTCATTATTAACTGCCGCCACTGCCTATCATTATCAACTACCATCATGCCACCACCACCACCATAGTCAACCACCACCACCGCCACCACCATAGTCAACTACCACCACCACCACCATAGTCAACCACCACCACCACCATCATTCTCAATCATAGTCATTATCGACCATCCACCATCCCCACCACTCCGACCACCATCATTCTCCCCACAGTCAACACTTATCCACCTCAACTACCACAACCAACCACCCCATCACTATTAACAACCACAGCCGGCACCGTCCATCATTATAACCTATCACCACCTTCCTCAATCACAAACCACCGCCCGCCATTATTAACTATCACCACCCACCACCACCATCCTCAATCATAATCGCCACCACTACCAATCACTACTAGCTATTAGCATGAACCACCATCATCAACCAAAACTACAACCAACCAGCGCCTCTAGTCGGCATTCACCCCTTAGTCATCATCACCAACATCTATCATATTTTAAAAAACTATATATTTTATTGATAGAATATTAGATTAGTTAGTATTCCATTTGAATTTTATGTTTATTATTTTTCAAATAAAGATAAACTTTATGCATTCAAATGTTAAAAATTAAATAGTCTTAATTTTTAGTATTCAGATCTTAATATACATCTTAATATATTCAGATTCAAATATTTTAATCTTAATACACATCTTGATATTCAGATGTGTATTCAGATTTAGATGTCATAACTTTAAAAAAAACAAATGAGAACTGAATGTACATGCCTTCTTTGTACATCTTCCTAAATATTTGTTTTTTTTCCCCTATCAAAATCGTGATGCTAAGAACGTGTAGACCTTCTTCTATCTCTCGACACTTGATTCCTCCAGCCTTGCAAATACATGAATTAAATAAATGGAAAGAGGCAAGAACGTCATCAATTTAGACATCAGCAAAACAACATTAAATTTTTTTTGTTTTGTTTATGTTATAGCGGTATCTATATATATCACTACTAAATGCTAACTAATTATAATATTTCCTACTTAGGACTTAGGAGTCCCAAGCACTTCTTTGATCTGATCATGACGAAGCAGCTAGCACATTGTATACGATTAAAATCGGGCCTACCCGATTTTACTATTTGATCGAGGTCAGGGGATTGTATCAAGGGTTGGCTCCACGGTGGATCAGACTAAAGCACAAGGATAAGGTATCGAGTTCGAGGATCGAGGTACCTATCGAAATCGAGGCAGGTAGCGATCAAGACAAAATGAGACAGACATCGAGCAAAGCACAATAATAGAAAGGCGAGATATCCGTGACTGGTCGAAGAACATGGCGTAAATCTCGAAACAGATCAAATCAAGGGCGGTTGTTTAGCTAATCATGTGATTTACTTCCGTAATTAGAATTGTACCATAGATAGGAATCATCTACTATATAAAGAGGGTCCTAATCATTTTGTAAGGACCGTACACTCTCGGATATCAAAGCAATATAACGTATTTTCTTTAGTTCATATACTTGTTCATTAGCTTGTTATATTTTAACTGTTCTTGCACAAATCAGTTCGAGGGTATTCAAGCTCGAGGGCTGAATTTCGTTCAAACACTGGTTTGCTTTATCCTATTATTGATTTCTATTACTAGTCTCTACATTTATCAATTGGTATTAGGTGAAATCACATGTCCTTAAAACCATATTATAACTTTAATTGTTATCCTATTTCAAGGGTAAACAGTTTGGTGCCCACCGTGGGGCTAAGGATAATAGTGACTGTCTGGTATTAATTCTCGTAACACACTACTTTACGCTTGTTCTTGTGAGAGTTTTTGATTTCAGGATCAACATGTCTAACTCGCAAGCAGTACCCACTCACGCCTATAACGGCCTCAATTTCCATGGAGAAAACGATAATGTAGCCGCCCCAGGGATCGAAGTGCCTCAGGCTGGCCACGTGGGAGTACCGATCGTAGACCTAGTCGATGTCAGTTCGCATGTCGTCCTAAATGCAAATCTGGGCGTCGACCCTGGAAATAGTGTCCGCAAAGATGCCCGAGCAGCCGATCAGAACGCACAGAGCGGTGAAGAAGGTGAAATTACCCTTCGAATGATATTCGAAATGTTGCAGACTCAACAAGCTGCGATAGCGCAACTCCAAAATCAGAATGGAGCACCAAGCAGAATTGAGCTTGAAGCATCACAAGAGGTTGTTCATAGAGTCGAGCTTGTACCGGAGAAATCGAACACCAATGAATTGGGGACTGACGCCACCATTATGAAGATTCTTGAGGAGCTTACTAAACGGATCGAATCAGGTGAAAAGAAAATCGAGGTTAATGACAAAAATGTAGAAACATACAACTCACGGGTTGACCAAATACCGGGGGCACCCCCGATCCTAAAGGGTTTGGATTCGAAGAAGCTCGTGCAGAAGCCTTCCCCTCCAAGTGCCGCTTTGAAGCCCATACTGAAGAAATTTCGTATGCCAGAAATTCCCAAATACAATGTGACCACCGACCCTAATGAGCACGTCACTTCTTACACATGCACAATAAAGGGGTATGACTTAGACGATGATGAGAATGAATCCGTTCTATTGAAGAAATTTGGAGAAACTTTATCGGAGGGTGCCATGATACGGTATCATAACTTACGACCCAACTCTATTCATTCGTCTTCTATGCTTGCAGATTCTTTTGTGAAAGCCTATGCCGGAGCCATTAAAGTTGCAACAAGGAAATCAGACCTTTTCAAGGTAAGACAGAAGGATAACGAGATGCTCAGGGAATCTGTATCTCTGTTCCAAACGAAGAGAATGGATTTGCCTCCATTCACCGACGACTAGGCTGTTCAAGCTTTTAAAAAAGGTCTTAACACTTGGAGCTCCATAGCTTCACAACAGTTGAAGAAAAACTTGATCGAATATCCAGTTGTCACTTGGGTCGATGTACATAATCGGTATCAGTCGAAGATGATCAACTGGGAACTCCAATTGGTTGTCGATCGGGAACCACGATCAAATAGAGATAGATTCCAGCCATACAGTGGAGATCGGAGAAATAACGGGCCTGGACGCAACCCCAGACGAAATGATAGAAGGAATGATTGGGGACAGAGTTCCCGGGGGCTTATGAGCAAAAGTGGTTTCAATAGGGATGCCGGGTCCAAAGAGGCACCTCGACTGTTAGAATATAACTTCAGCATCGATGCATCAGGTATTGTGTCAGCCATTGGTCGGATTAAGGATACTAGATGGCCCAGACCTTAACAGGCCGATCCATCTCAAAGGAACCCTAATCAAATGTGCAAATACCATGGTACCCATGGTCATAGAATCGAAGACTACAGACAGTTGAGGGAGGAGGTAGCCCGTCTATTCAACGAGGGTCACCTTCGATAATTCTTAAGTGATCGGGCCAAGAACCACTTCAAAAATAGAGATTCGAACAGGCAGAACGAGCAGGAAGAGCCATATCACGTAATTCACATGATCGTTAGTGGGGTCGATATCCCTCAAGGACCGGTATTTAAAATCACCAAAGTGACAATCACGAGGGAGAAGCGAACTCGAGACTACTTACCAGAAGAAACCTTGTCCTTCAACGACGAGGGCGCAGAAGGAATCGAACAACCTCACAACGACGCACTGGTAATATCTATCCTTATGAATTAAATTCAAGTTAAATATGTGTTGATTGATCCAGGTAGCTCGGAAAATATTATTTGATCAAGGGTCGTAGAGCAACTCGGCCTCCAAGATCAAATCGTGCCCGCAACTCGGGTACTTAATGGCTTAAACATGGCAAGTGAAACCACCAAAAGGGAAATCATTCTGCCAGTAAATATGGCCGGGACCATCCAAGAAACAACGTTCCACGTGATCGAAGGCGACATGAGGTACAACGCGCTGCTCGAACGACCTTGGATTCATAAAATGAGAGCAGTACCCTCGACGCTTCATCAAGTCTTGAAATTCCCAACATCTGAAGGAATCAAAACGGTGTACGGTGAACAACCCGCCGCCAAAGAAATATTTGCAATTGATGAGGTAATATCAGTATCGGCGCTGTCATCAACAAAGGGATCAGAGTCGAAGGGAAAGCAAGAAGTCAAAGAGCAACCACAATCACCGGCCTCGGCCCGATCGAATGAGCAGGAAACTTTCGAGGATGACGATTATATGATACCTCTAACCTTCATAATCCTCGATGATTCTGATGCAACAAAGTCGATGGTCGAAGAGCTGGAACAAATCATACTAATCGAGCATCCGCCCGATCGAAAGGTATACCTGGGCACGGGGTTAACTCCCGAGCCTAGGAAAAACTCGTTCATTTCCTTTTAAATAACATGGATTATTTTGCTTGGTCCCACCTAGATATGATAGGGACCCACAGGCGATCACTACGCATCAATTGAGCTTGGACCCGAAGTTCCGCGCGGTGAAATAGAAGAGAAGACCTCAGTCCGAGGTAAAACATGCATTCATTAAAGACAAGGTAACAAAACTTCTCAATATAGGATCCATTCGGGAGGTAAAATATCCCGAATGGTTAGCAAATGTAGTTGTAGTCCCTAAAAGGGGTAACAAACTTATAATGTGCATAGACAATAAGGATTTAAACAAGGAGTGCCCTAAAGATTCTTTTCCTTTGCCGAATATCGATCGCGTGATCGATGCCATCGCCGGCCACGATATCCTTAATTTTCTCGATGCCTACTCCGGATACAATCAGATACAAATGAACCCGGAGAATCAGGAAAAGACTTCATTTATCACTAAATACGGCACCTATTGCTATAATGTAATGCCGTTCGGACTAAAAAATGCTGGTGCTACTTATCAACGCCTAGTAAATCGAATGTTTGAAGGACAAATAGGTAAATAAATGGAGGTTTATATTGATGATATGCTAGTTAAGTCCCTGCGAGCAGAGGAACATTTGAAACATTTGCAGGAGAACTTCGACATACTGAGAAAATACAACATGAAGCTCAACCTGGAGAAATGCGCATTCGGGGTCAGTTCGCGCAAGTTCCTCGGCTTTATGGTATCAAATCGGGGAATCTAAATCAACCCCGATAAAATCAAGGCAATCGAAGACATCACAGTTGTTGATAATGTCAAGGTTGTACAAAGGTTAACAGGACGCATAGCCGCCTTGGGTTGATTTATTTCGAGGTCCTCAGATAAGAGCCACCGGTTCTTCTCACTGCTTAAGAAGAAGAACAATTTTGCATGGACCCCAGAATGTCAACACGCCTTGGAGGAACTCAAACGATACCTGTCGAGCCCGCCATTGCTTCATGCCCCGAAAGAGGACGAGCAACTCTACTTATACTTAGCTGTCTCGGAGATAGTGGTAAGTGGGGTCTTAGTTCGAGAAGATCAAGGTACGCAATTTCCTGTTTATTATGTTAGTCGGACCCTAGGTGAAGCCGAGACTCGGTACCCGCACTTAGAAAAATTAGCGCTTGCTTTAATAAGCGCCTCTAGGAAAGTAAAATCGTACTTTCAGTGTCACCCAATTTGTGTTGTAACCACCTACCCCCTTCGCAACATTTTGCACAAGCCTGAACTCTTAGGTCGATTGGCCAAATGAGCCGTCGAGATCAGCAGGTACAATATCGAGTATCAACCCCAAACGACCATCAAGTCTCAAATCTTGGCAGACTTCGTGCCTGACTTCACGCCAGCCCTCGTACCCGAGGTCGAGAAGGAACTATTATTAAAATCGGGTACATCATCGGGGTGTGGACCCTCTTTATAGACGGCGCATCAAACGTGAAGGGGTCCATGCTAGGCATCATTTTGAAGCCACCCACTGGTAATACAATTAGACGGTCTATCAAAACCTCAAAATTAACTAACAATGAGGCCGAGTATGAGGCCATGATTGCAGGTCTCGAGCTAGCCAAGAGCTTGGGAGCAGAGGTCATCGAGGCCAAGTGCGACTCCCAACTTGTGGTAAATCAAGTCAATAGAACTTAGGTTCGAGAAGATCGAATGTAGAGGTACTTAGACAAACTACAAGTGTCTCTACATCGATTCAAAGAATGGACACTACAGCACGTACCTCGAGAACAAAATAGCGAGGCCGATGCCCTTGCAAATTTAGGGTCGTCGATCAAAGACGATGAACTTAGCTCGGGGACTGTCGTACAACTTTCGAGATCAGTAATTGAAGAAGGACACACCAAAATAAACTCCACAAGTCTAACCTGGGATTGGAGGAATAAGTACATCGAATACCTAAAGAATGGGAAGCTGCCATCGGATCCTAAATAATCAAGGACTCTACGCACGAAGGCCGCACGGTTCACATTAGGAAGGAACATTGTATAGGAGAACGCTCGATGGTCCATTAGAAAAATGTTTGGGACCACGAGACACCGACTATGTTATGCGGGTAATTCACGAGGGCACTTGTGGAAATCATTCCGGTGCCGAATCATTGGTTCACAAAGTCATCAGATCAGGATACTATTGGGCCAATATGGAATAGGACACTAAGAATTTGTTTGAAGGTGTGATAAATGTCAAAGGTATGCGCCCATGATCCACCAACCTGGGGAGCAACTCCACTCAGTCCTATCCCTATGGCCGTTCATGAAATAAGGGATGGATATCATCGGCCTTCTACCATCGACCCCAGGTAAAGCTAAATTCATTTTGTTTATGACCGACTATTTTTCTAACTGGGTTGAAGCACAGGCCTTCGAGAAAGTCAGAGAAAAAGAAGTCATAGACTTCATCTGGGACCATATTATATGCTGATTCGGAATGCCTGCCGAGATCGTATGCGACAATGTGAAGCAATTCGTCGGCAGCAAAGTGACAAAGTTTTTCGAAGACCACAAAATAAAAAGAATCCTATCAACGCCATATCATCCTAGTTGGAACGGACAAGCCGAATCAACAAACAAGAGCGTCATCCAAAATGTGAAGAAAAGATTGAACGAAGCTAAATGAAAATGGAGAGAAATATTGCCCGAAGTCCTTTGGGTGTATCGAACAACGTCGAAATCCAGTACGGGGGCAACACCGTTCTTTTTAGTCTACGTTGCCAAAGCTCTGATCCCGATCGAAGTCGGGGTACCTAGCTTCAGGTTTCGGTATGCAACGGAAGAGTTAAACCATGAGGCTATGAATATGAACCTCGAATTGCTAGATGAAAGACGGGAAGCCGCCCTCGTTTGAATGGCCGCGTAGAAATAACGGATCGAGAGGTATTACAACCGAAGAGCCAATCGTCGACACTTTAAAATCGGGGACTTAGTTCTGAGAAAGGTCACCATTAATACTCGAGACCCAATGAAGGGAAACTTGGACCGAACTAGGAAGGACTGTATCAGGTCCTCGATATCGTCGGAAAAGGATCCTACAAACTTTGCAGCCAAACGACGTAGAAACATTGGGAGTTGTCTTATGAATTCGAAGCCTTGGCTTAAGAGTTCATTTACTTAAAATTGATGTGGTAGCTACATTACAAAACAATTGGAATATATCACTCCTCAAACGATATTGCTGCTAAGGTAAGACTTTCTACATTTTCATTTATATTTTATGCTAACCAATTGCAGATGTTCGACCGAAGATATCGAATGATCCTTCATTACGAAGTCCTTAGGTCTGAAAGCACGCGTTGCACTCTTTTTCCCTTAGACCGGTTTTTGTCCCAAATGGATTTTTTCGGCGAGGTTTTTAATGAGGCAACCATTGTTCACGCTAACTTAGAGCAACTCAACAGTATCCGAGGCTTCTTTAAAATTAACCTCGAATACTGGGGGCATCACCCTCGGATGTTAACTTTGTTACAAGGAAGTTACTTCGTGTCAACAGGGTCTCGATAGCTAAAACTTTATAAGGGCCAAACGGTCAAATGAACCGTGCCCATGTAGATTACTCGAGCCCTAAAGACAAACATGTACGCATGTATAATCTATTGAGAGAAGTATTTTCCTTGCCAAATATTTCATGCCTTAAAAATTTAACTTTACAATTTCTTACTTTTGGTCTATTGTGGAAAATGCTTAAGGGCCATCACAACTGAAGTTCAAACAACTTACCCCGTACTCGGGGACTGCCGTCCAAAAAATCGATGTATATCGAACTACTAAAATCTCGAGATTATAAGAACTTAAAAAGGCAACCCTCGTTTTTATAGGCCACGGCCACCCCACTCGGGGACTGACACTTCGAACAAGTTCGAAGTATAACCGGGAAACAAGCTCAAGAGGAAAATCCCAAGTCAAAGGCTACAGCCAAACCAACGCGGCTCGGAGACGTCCGAATTCAGTAATAAAATAGGCCTTCAAATATTTCCATAAAACCGGTTTAAAAGGCTACCCTCGGCAAATTTACAAAGGGTTTCGATCACATCAACCCTCGAAAACCCTAAGGGGTACCGAATTGTTCGAACTACCGAACAAGTTTATTTCACGCTAAGGCGTAACGAAGCAAAGGGTTTTGATAACACTAACACTCGAAAATACTAATGGGTACAAATATATCTCGTGCTAAGGCATAACAAATTCTTACATGATTAACTTTTTAAGCCGAAAAGGGAGAAAAGCCATTCTTTTTAAGGCCATGTCGGCCTAATTCAAGAGCCTAAGGGCCATTTTATTTTTTGAGTTCGAGAAGTCATCCTCTCTTAACTAAAACCTATGGGTCATCCTACTTCGAGTTCGAGCAAGTACTCACTCGATTACAAATACTACATTAGTGTGACTTCGACCAAATTGCCTAAGCCTTGTACTCATGAACAAGGCATGGACGAAACAGAATTTTCACAAGGCAGAAATTGAAATAAAGACAAGTCAGAAAGCAATGAGATCTTTTATATATATGAAAATATTTACAAAGGCCGATCAGGGTCCTACACAAAAATTCAAAAAAGAAAAATCCTAAATGCCTAATTTTCCTCGGGAGCTACATCATCGCCATCGGGATCTCTTCCGCTCTCGGATCCACTAACGCTCCCGGAATCATCATCATCAGAAGAGAGCAACCTTTGGCTTCAGCCTCAAGCTCTTTTGCATTCTCAATCTCGACAGCAAGGTTAAAGCCACGAGCATGAATCTCCTCAAGAGTCTCTCTTCAAGACTGGAACTTGGCATGCTCGGCAACCTAGTATGCTCGAGCCTGAGCAGCATCAGCGTCAGATTGGTAGACGGCAGCGATCACCTCAGCATTGGCTTAACCGTCTCTGCCTCAGATTTCGCCGATGCAATCTCTTTGTCCAACCGACCTGTAGCTCCTCAATTTTCTTGGCTTGTTCGAAGCTCTTCTCTTTCATACCTTGGAGTTGGCTTTTGGTTGAGGATAACTGAGCTCGAGCTGCCTCTTTCTCTGAGGCAAGGCGATCCATCTTTTGCTTCCACATTGAAGTCTTTGCCTTCACCTCATCTACCACTCCTCGGAATTGCACGATTGTTTAATGCAGCCGCTGACCCTGTGAGATCGAATCTGTTAGTTTGCATGGATCCACCAAATCATAGAGTACCTGGTTCTCTACAAGTTTCTGCTGAGAGCACTAAGTAAAGTAGTAAGTAAATGAGGCAGAGGATTTTTACGTGGAAAAATCCTGCACAAGGGGATCAAAAACCACGACCTACACTGTAGGCTTTTAACTTCACTAACTTGTAATCTTACCTATTACAAGCCACTTTACAATACTTCCGATTGCAAAGGATTTACTCAACTAACTTGTGGTACCTTTACCACAAGCCACTTTGTGACTATCCTAGTTACAAAGGCTTTTTCTAACTTGTGGTGCTGTCACCACAAGCCACTTTGTAACTCTACGATTACAAAGACTTTTCCTTATGACTAAATCTAGTCACAACATAAACTTAACGAGTTTACAAATTTACAAGAGAATTCCTAATCAGTATGCTTCTAAGTAAGCGATTTAGGAGATATAGTAAGTACAATAACAAGGTTACAACTCAACTAGGACAGCAACAATCAATCTTTTAGGAACTGGTCTGTAGTGGCGTTCAACCTTGTTCTTCAAGCTTGAGAGAATGATTTTCTATTTTTTGCTAGAGGCTTGAATGAGAAACAGAACCCTTCCAGTGATGTTTTTGTATAAAGCCCCTTTGGTACATCTTGATCACATCACTTGAAATGATGTGAGTACTTTGTTTGGTTAGAGAATGAGTGGGCTGACAGTGTGGTGCAGTGCGGCAGAAACAGTGCTGTCAGTCACTTCAGTTCCAGCTGTGTCCAAATGACTCTGTACTGCTATATAGGAACCACAGGAGCATCAGGTCCTTGTTTGGTTCCTAGCTCCTGAATCTGTAGCAGTTCATCTTTTATTGGAGTCCGTTAGAGTTTGCAGCAATCCAAAGTAAGTCAGGTTCCCTAACTGGTTCTGAGCAGCAAGTTTGTTAGATCATCAAAACATAAGGCAAGAGTGTTTAAGATCTATCAAAAGGGAATTACGATCTGGGGCGATGTCGATGTTGTATTGGAACTGTTTGACAAAGGCCTAGGCCATGCAATCCCAGACATACCAGTGAGATGTGTCTTGATCCATGAACCATTCGGAGGCTACTCCCGTAACGCTTTCCCCAAAATAAGCCATCAGTAATTCTTCCTTTCCTCCCACACCTCTTAGTTGATTGCAATACCTTTTCAGGTGGGCTATGGGGTCTCCATGTCCATCATAATTTTCAAATTTGGGAGTCTTGAAACCAAGTGGCAAACAAACATCGAGGAACATACATAGATCCTTGAAGGCAATACTCTTCTGGCCAGCCAACCATTGTATGTTTTTCAACTGTTGTTCTAAGCTTTTCATTCTTTGGGTCATTTCTTCCTCTCAATCTTTGTAGGAAGATCAAATAGGTACGAGTGATACTCAGGAGAGTGGTAATGTTCTTGTTGGGTAGCAAATGTGACTCATGAGTTTTCTTCTGCACCATCGTCGGCTGTGAGATGGTGAAGACGGGCATAACAGTAGTGGTTGTCTGATTGGTTGTCAATGGCACACTTTGAGAGTGCACAACAGAAGTTCCAGGTGTAGTCGTACAGCTGGGATAAAGACTAAACCCAGGTGGATAGGATTGATCAGACAATGAGACCTGAATGATAGTAGTCGAGATGGATGTCAACTCTGGGAAACCATGAATAGAAAAAGGCGGTCCTTGGCCATTGGCCCATGCTTGACACATTTCAGTCATTTTCTGCTTCAATACTCTATTTTCCTCAACCACAGTAGACTCTTGTTGAACCCTCTGACCCTGAGCCTCTTGAGCGCTCATAACAACTTCGATGTCAGTTGTCATTTTTCCTCGGATCTTGCGTTCTCAGCTTGCCACAAACCGACCACCTCAAACTTTCTTCACAATTCAAAAAAAAGAACACGTTAGAATGGGCTCAACCAATTATTATCAAGTTTTTTTTTTGGATTTTGAATTTTTTTAAAATGGTCGATCGAACCTGATGTGGGTTGCCTACGGATCATGTGAAAACATATATCAGATCTTTGCGTAGTTCGGGAAGATAAGGACTAAGTAAATAAGCTAACTCATTTTTTTTACTTTTTGAAACCACGACAACGAAAGCATTTAGAAAATGAATATGTATTTTTTGCATTTCGTTTTTTTAAAAAAAATGGAAAGAAAGGCTTTAAAAAGGAAAGAAAATACTTTTGAATTTTTGGTTTTGTTTTTGATCTTTTTTTTTTGAAATTTTTGAAAGAAAGACTTCTAAAGAAGAAAGAAAATATTTTTTTGGATTTTTATTTTTATTTTAAAATTTTGGGGAAAAAAACTTCTAAAAAAAGGTAGAAAATCTTTTTTTTTTTGGATTTTGATTTGATTTGTTTTCTTTTTCAAATGAAACACTTCTACAAAGAGAATATTTTTGGGCTTAAAATTTTTTCTTATTTGGAATTTTCTAAGGAAAGACTTCTAAAGAAGGAACTAAAGGAAAAAAATTTGGATTTTTGAAAATTTGAGGGCCGGAACCGATGAGGTTTGCCTACGTATCTCACATTCGGTGAGAACAAACCCCCGTAGTTCGATCAAAAGCGGGGAATATCTCAAAATGTTAGTCTGTTTTTCAACACCTTTTGAGTGAAATCAGACACAGTTCGAGAACCAGGTGAATTTCACTCTCTTATTTTCTTTCTCTTATTTTTTTCTCATTTCTTTCTTTTATTCTAGAAGCCAGTCAACATGCAAGACCGGATCAAATAAAATGCACAAGTAGCGCATAAGATGCATCAGGATGGTCTTGTAATTTCGGGTACGCCTGTCCTAGACGGACCCAATCCCTATGTTGAGTCCCCAAAGTCAGATGCACGTGATGCGAACAAACATTCATACTAGGGATCCGGCATGAGGTTATGTTATTCTAGGTTTAAAATCCTAGGGGTGTGTTTTAGACTTGGCTTACCCGAGCGGACAGCTCGATCCGAGGTGGGGGAAATGTAGTGGGAGCACGAAAGTCTACCGGCCTAGTTGCTGATCCAGTCTCGTTCTATTTGGTATGACCTCTAACAAAAAAGTGGTCTACGCGCACGTGTACACCAATAATTTAGAAGACTCAGAAGGGAGGTGTAAGAAGGTAGTTTATACAGTTCACATAATATCAAAGCGGTAAATGAGCGGCAATTAGCATATTAGGCCCACAGATACAGTAATATCAATAAACAATAAAGCCAAGTATAGATTACATTACAAGCTCGAATTATGAACCCTGAACCAGAGATTCTGGGTTCTTGTCCCCAGCAGAGTTGCCAGAGCTGTCATACCTCTTTTTTCCCGAGGTGATCGGGAGTTCTTCCAAGTAAAGTAACATTATTCGAAAAGGGATCAATTTTATTTAATTTTAAAGAGTCTCCACTTGGAATGAAGTTTTTTAGGTGTTCCAATCTCCAATTGTTAAATCCCTAATCGAGGAAATTTTGACTCTGAATTATGGTCCGCGAACACAGAAGACCGGCTAAGGAATTCTGTTAACCCGGGAGAATGTGTTAGGAATTCCCCAATTTCGTAGTTTTAGCACGATCTCTTTAAATCTTACCTGGCTTGATTAATTGTTTAATTATGTATTTTAGATCCTATGTACATTTTACCTTTTACCGCTTTAATTACTTGATTATTCGTGATTACGGAATTATCTTGAAACGAGTCATGGATTGTTTACTCGTTTTGTTTGGTGTGCCAAAGGTATGTCACGCGTACGTGTACACAACTAATAACACTTATTATTAATAACTAAGATTGTTTCGCTCAAAGTTGCGCGAACGCATACTTTGGTTTTATGTTTGGAAGTCGTAATTTTGTCACACGAACGTATACATAATCACGATAATTTGATTAATTAAGAGCGTGCCTAAAAGCATACTAGCATATTCATGGATTATTTTTCCTACTTTGAGATTATTGTGAGGCCATGACTTATGGAATTTATTGTGGAGTTATGGAATTTAGTTACTAGGATTGTTTACAAAATGAATTACTCTACTAGGTCGTCAAAAGTATTTGCAATTAACTCAAACCCCAATTTCTAATATCGCCGACCTTAAACATCCCGAATCCTCGATGGCCAAATTGGCTTAAAGGCCTAATCCTTCTTATTTTATTCTTTATTAACCTTATGATTCAATAAAACTCAACAATCTCTTTAGTTACCATAATGAAGACATCACACTAACATGGAATTTTATCAAGCAAAACAAGAAATAGTTATAAATCACTCAAAACCACATGATGAATATTAACAACACCATTCAATTCTAACAAACAGATCTAACATAAAACATGTGCGATATCACCACCAATCCAACAAGTAACATAGTGCATGCCATTCATTTCAATTGACGAAGGTACGGGCACACAAAAACGGAAGAGATTAACATGAAGCATATAGGTAACTTAATTATGATAATGAGAGGGGAAAGCATCGTAACAACATATTGAAACAAAATGATTAAGTATTCATTTAAACTAACGAAAATTAGCTAAAATAATTAAAGGAGAGTGAACCTTTTATTGATGAAATTTCCAACATATACAAAGGAGCTAGCACTAAAAGAAACAATGATTCAAACGAGCTACTGATCGGAACTTCGAACCGGCGATGGAATCTCGAACTGAAAATCGCGACTTGCAACCTCGATCGACCTTGCAAAACCAGTGATCTAGTGGCTGGTTTGAGCTAATTTTTGGGGGTGACTTTGCTGGTTTTGGCTGAGACTTTGGCTAGTCTTTCGTGGTGATGTTTTGGTGGTTCGCCGGTGACTCAACGGTGTCTGATTTTGGACAATTTCACATGGTTAACTAGCTGCATTTTCATGGCTTCTCATGGCTGATTTTTTGGTTGAAAGTGATGAAAGATCAATTGAGTTTTCAGCGACGCAACTGGTTTCAAAGTTACGTTCATGGAGATTTTTCGGACTGGTTTTAATGGTAACGAATGTGATGTTCATGGGCTGTTCATGAAGCTTTCCGTGCCTTCCTTTTTCCTCTGTTTTTTTCTTCCCGAATTCATTCTCTCTCACTCTCTCTCTCAATTTCTGTATGTTTCACCCCCTTCCCCTTACTGTGCCTGTGTGTGTGAATTCCTTTTTGGCTCAAGGGAAGGAGATGGCTATTTCTATAATAGAGGAGTTGAAGGGTGGTAGGGACGAGAAAAAAATATGGGAAACGGCCGCCATCTCTCAAGTTTTTTTTCCCGAGTTTTTCAGGTTTTTCTCTATTAAGGTTTTGTTGGATTTTGAAGGTAAAAGATCTGATGGGTTATGGGCGTTTTGGGCTCCAATTTAGGAAGTTGGGTTGGGTTCATGCCTTGTTGGATTTAATTTTGGGCTAAGAAGACTAAAACAATATAATATATTTATAAAATATAAAAATCACTCTTAACTAATTAAAATAAACTACTAAAATAAAATAAAATATTAAAAGTGAAACTATTTTTGTGTTTCAAATGTTATAATAAAGTAAAAAGTAGAAAAAATAGGCTAAAGTTATGGTAAAATTAAAATACTATTATTATAAATATACTAATTGACCGTAAACGAAAGTTGAAAATATAGAAAGGTGAGAAACATGATAAATAAAACTATGTTGTATTTTTTAATTTATGTATCAAGATTAAATGTAAAATAGATTAAAATTATATTAAAATAAACTCAAGTTTAGATTTTAAAAAATATTAAAGTACTAAAACTAACTTTAAAATTTGCACGGGTCAAAAATTACGTGCTTACAAAAAGCACTGAGTTTGTCATCATCAAAAAAGGGGGAATTTGTTGGCCTAAGTAAGTTGTTTTGATGATTGACAAAGGAACTCAAGCATGAACCAGGTCCATACATAGTATATACAGATACGGGCAGATTCAAGCACAAAGCATGCACGTGAAGGAGATAAGCTTAAGTGGTTATATCTGATATCTCCTGAACGAAAAGGTTGCATAATTTATAAGGAGAAAGACTCCTTATTTGAAGAGAACTCTATCCTAGATAAGAGAAGATTTAAAAGTTGAAGATAACTAGAACTCTTCCACCAAGGAAGAGTATAGCATTAGAACTCTAGTTATTTCCTATTCTACTAACTCTATATATTTCAGGATGTTCTCATTTTACAGGGACGCACAAACGCTGAAGTTAAACGAGAGTTGAGAGCAAAGTAGCAAGGCATTTTGCAAGCAATTCTTGTGTGATTCAAGTGTGCGAACCTGAAGCTACATGAACCAGATAGAAGAACCAGTTCCAAGTGTCTGTCTTTTTTTCTAGTTTCATTGTAGTAGGGCTTTTGAGTTGTACCTTTCAGCTTTCTCTAGAAGCATTTATACTAGGTACTCTGAGTGGATTGCTCAAGTATGAGTTAACTTGAAATTGTCGCAACAGTCTGAGGCTGGTTGCCACAAATGGTTAGAGGTAATACTTAGGTTTACAAGAGTTTTGTAAACACTATTTTTGGCTCGGTGATTTAGTGAAGTATTGGGAAAAATCCTACTGGTAGTAGGTCGTGTTTTTTTACCTTTTGAGCCAGGTGTTTTTCACGTAAAAATACTCGTTGTTTACCCTAAATTTGGATAACAATTAAACTTATAATGTGGTTTTAAGGATCTGTGATTTTACCTAATACCAATCGATAAACGTAAATATAAATAATGGAAATTGATAATAATATAAAGCAAACCAGCATTTGGGTGGAGCCCTCGAGCTTGAATACCCTCGAGTTTGTTATGCAAGAGTAGTTAAAACGCAAAAAAATGATAAGCAAGAAAATGTAAATAAGAGAATGTCACGACCCAAAACTTCACCCTGTCGTGATGGCGCCTATCGATGGTACTAGGCCAGCCAACTTTAAAAAATACTTCTATATTTCCTTAAAAGATAAACCAAAAGTCGTTTTCATAACGAAAATCCCATAAAGAGTTAAACTCAGAATATAAATGCGGAAAAGATAGCCCGACATCGGGGTGTCACTAAGTCATGAGCGTCTAAACATAATTGATCCGAACATAACACGACTAACAAAGTCTGAAATCCAAATACAACTAAAGGAAAGATAGGGAAAAAGAAGCAAGGTTGCGAACGCTGGGCAGCTACCTCGCTATCTCTAATAATCAGCTACGAGGACTATCAACACCCTCCGCGACCACAACTCTTGGATCTGCACACGAGGCGCAGGGAGTAACGTGAGTACACCAACTCAGTAAGTAACAATAACAAATAAGGAACTGAATATAGTGATGAGCTACATAGTTTTAGTTCATTTTCAGTAATTTCAGAAAGGAAAAATAGTCATGCTTCCCAAATTCTGGTAGTTCAAGTCAAATCAGTTTGTTTAAGTCAAGTTCAAGTAAAACTAGATAAGAATATCTTCCAATAGTTTTCAAAACATGGATATAAGGCAACTGTGTGCATTAATAATGAAATCATATACTGCCTCTCAGGAAATCATCTCTCTGTCCTCCCAATCACTCCAACCTCACAATCACTAGAACTAGAACTGGAGTTGTGGTCAAGGCAGTCTTGAGCTTCTGAAAGCTCGCCTCACACTCATCCGACCACCTAAAAGGAGCATCCTTTTGGGTCAATTTGGTCAAGGGCGATGCAATAGATGAGAAACCCTGCATGAACTGACGGTAGTAGCCAGCCAAACCAAGAAAGCTCCTAATCTCTGTAGCTAAGGACGACCTGGACCAACTCTGGACCGCCTCTATCTTCTTCGGATCAACCTGAATACCCTCACTAAACACCACGTGCCCCAAGAACGCCACTGAACTGAGCTAGAACTCACACTTGGAGAACTTAGCATAAAGTTTCTCCTCCCTCAACCGTTGCAACACAATCCGCAAATGCTGGGTATGCTCTTCCTGGCTACGAGAGGTACACCAGAATATCATCAATGAATACAATAAAAAATGAGTTGAGATAAGGCTGGAACACATTGTTCATCAAATGAATGAATGCTGCTGGGGCATTGGTTAGCCCAAAAGACATCACAAGGAACTCATAATGACCATAACGGGTCCTGAAAGCTGTCTTAAGAATACCCGAGTCCCGAATTTTCAATTGGTGATACCCTGACCTCAAATCAATCTTGGAGAACACCCTCGCTCCCTGAAACTGGTCGAATAGATCATCAATAAGAGGCAAAGGATACCTGTTCTTGATTGTGACTTTGTTCAACTGCCTATAATCAATGTACATCCTCATAGTGCCATCCTTCTTCTTCACAAATAGAACAGGTGCACCCCAAGGTGATACGCTAGGCCTAATAAACCCTTTCTAAAGGAGCTCCTGAAACTGCTCCTTCAACTCCTTCAACTCAGTCGGTGCCATACATTACGGTGGAATAGAAATAGGCTGAGTGCCCTACACCAAATCAATACCGAAGTGAATATCCCTGCTCGGTGGCATGCCTGGCAAGTCTGCATGAAATACA
This sequence comes from Nicotiana attenuata, assembly GCF_001879085.1. Lineage (NCBI taxonomy): Eukaryota > Viridiplantae > Streptophyta > Magnoliopsida > Solanales > Solanaceae > Nicotiana > Nicotiana attenuata. The sequence continues at coordinate 268,754 of NW_017671009.1, forward strand.
TCCAAAAAATCTCGCAGCACCAAAACAAAATCAATAGTAGGGGTCTCTGCACTGACATCCCTCACAAAAGCCAAATAAGACAAACACCTCTTCCCAACCATCCACTGGGCCTTCAAGTATGAAATCACTCTACTAGGGACATAATCTAAAGACCCTCGCAACTCGATCTGAGGCAACCCCAGCATCGCCAACGTTACGGTCTTAGCGTGGCAGTCCAAAATAGCATCACAGGGAGACAACCAATACATACCCAATATCACGTCAAAATCAACCATACTAAGCAGCGAAAGGTCGACTCTCGTCTCAAATCCCCCAATAGTCACTACACATGACCGATACACACGGTCCACGACAATATTAACGCCTACCGGAGTAGATGCATCAACGAATGAAGCTAAAGACTCGCAGGGAATACGGGGATACATACGAATAGGTGGAACCAGGGTCAAATAATACAGAAGCATCTCGGTGGCATACTGAGACAACACCTGTGTTCATTGTGTCTGAAGCAATAACGTCGGGTCTACCGGGAAGTGCATAGAAACGGGCCTGACCGCCGCTTGATCGTCCTCCCCCTCTAGGGCGACCCCTAGTAGACTGGTCTCCACCCCGAGCTGGATGGGCGGGCGGTGAAGTAACTAGAGCTAAAGATGTCTCCTGACTCCTCTGCTGTGCTGAACCTCCATGACGGTGAGGACATTGTCTCCGCACATGCCCAAACTCCCCACTGGTCTCCAGAATACCTGTTGTATGGAGAATCCTCTAGCACTTATCCAAGAAATCCTAGGCATCCTCGCCCTCTGCACCGCTGAAAGTCGGAGGCTAAAGTCTACCAAACCTCTCCAATCTACGCTGCTCATCATCAGGCATGACAGGAACCACATAGTCCCGAGCAGGTGCCACTGGCTGGGCTGGTGGTGCCCCTAGTGTTTGAAGTCCCTACACCACCTGCTCTGGTGTGTGGGCGGCGGGAATCTGAGCACCTTTCCCGACTTGAGAAGTTGCTGCTGCGGCCGGAACAGAGACCGCCTGAGCAAGATTGGTCCACACAGTCAAAATCTGAGCTAAGGCCTCCTGAAAGCTTGGGATAACAATAGGCACAACCGGTGCCTGAGTTGGTCCCGCTGGTGCATTTGCAACAGGGACCTGATCCTGAACTGGGGAAACCGGTGGATGTACAGGTGCCGCCCTAGCTGTTGTGCGGGCTGCACCCCTGCCCCTACCACGGCCTCTACCGCGATATTGGCCTCTCGCGGCCACAACTGGTGGTACTGGTGGCTGTCCGTCCTGACCGATAGCACGTGTCCTCACTATCTGTGAGAGAATGGAATAACAGAAGTTTAGTTACTAGAATCAACATATTCGCCCAACAAGAATTCAAGAATGTTAAGTTTCCTAAGGGTTCCGCAGCCTCTCGAAGATAAGTATGGACGTCTCCGTATTGATCTGCAAGACTCTACTAAACCCGCACATAACTCGTGAGACCTATGTAACCTAGGCTCTGATACCAAGTTGTCACGATCCAAAACTCCACCCTGTCGTGATGGCGCCTATCGATGGTACTAAGCCATCCGACTTTCAAAAATACTTCTATATTTCATTAAAAGATAAACCAAAAGTCGTTTTCATAACAGAAATCCCATAAAGAGTTAAACTCAAAATATAAATGCAGAAAAGATAGCCCCGACATCGGGGTGTCACTAAGTCATGAGCGTCTAAACATAACTGATCCGAACAAAACATGACTAACAAAGTCTGAAATCCAAATACAACTAAAGGAAAGATAGGGAAGAAGAAGCAACGCTGCGAACGCCGGGCAACTACCTCGCTATCTCCAATAATCAGCTACGAGGACTATCAACACCCTCCGTGATCGACAACCCCTAGTTCTGCACACAAGGCGCAGGGACTAACGTGAGTACACCAACTCAGTTAGTAACAATAATAAATAAGGAACTGAAGATAGTGACGAGCTACACAATTTTAGTTCATTTTCAGTAATTTCAGAAAGGAAAATAGTCATGCTTCCCAAATTCCGGTAGTTCAAGTCAAATCAGTTTGGTTAAGTCAAGTTCAAGTAAAACCAGATAAGAATATCTTCCAACAGTTTTCAAAACATGGATATAAGGCAACTGTGTGCATCAATAATGAAATCATATACTGCCTCTCAGGTAATCATCTCTCAGTCCTCCCAATCACTCCAACCTCACAATCACTCATTCCTCCCAGTCACTCATTCCACACAATCGCTAGTCACTTGGCACTCGCACTTAGTAGGTACTTGCGCTTAATAGGGGTGTGTACAGACTCCGGAAGGGCTCCTTCAGCCCAAGCGCTATATCAAGCCAATCATAGCATAAATCAATAAAACATGATGCAGCGTGCAGCCCGATCCCATAAATATCCTCACAATCAGGCCCTCGGTCTCACTCAGTCATCAATCTCTCCAATCTCTAGGTCTCTCAGAAATCGGGAAAAAATCAGCCCAAACAGCAATAACATGAAGTACCAGATAGAATAACAGACTGAGATATGATATACGAGTAAAAACTGTGACTGTGTACAAATAGCATATAGCAGACAATTCAGCAAGTAACGTGGCCTCTGTGGGACCCAACAGTACAAACACATAGCCTAGACATGGTTTCTAACATGATTTGCAATCAATTTTCATAACACATAGAGAGCATACAACTAACAGCATGTTGTTCAACTTTACAGTTTATACAGGACGGACCAAGTCACGATCCCCTCGGTGCACGCCCACACGCCCATCACCTAGCATGTGTGTCACCTCCAAAATAGTCACAAGACACAAAGTTTGGGGTTTCATACCCTCAGGACCAGATTTACAACTGTTGCTTACCTCAATTCGAGAAAAATCCTACTCCGCAATGCTTTTGCCTCTCAAATCGGCCTCCGAACATCCCGAATCTATCCCCAATCATTACAATACCATTAATATATGCTAAAGGAATCAATTTCAAGAGAAAACTACTAAATTAGACTCCAAAAACCGAAATCGACTCAAAACCGGCCACCGGGCCCACGTCTCGAAATTCGACAAAAGTCACAAAACCCGAAAACCCATTCAATCACGAGTCTAACCATACTAAATTCATCAAAATCCGACATCATTTGCCCCTCCAAATCCCCAAGACTCACTCTCCAATTCTCACGCCCTAACCTCCCAAATTTCACCTCAAAAACTCACCAACTAGGTACAAAATCAGTGGGGAAACACCATTATTGAACATATAGCATAAGGAACTTACCTCGGTGATTGCTCTGAAATCCCACTCAAAAATCCCCAAAATCCGAGCTCAAAGATGTGAAAATGGGGAAAAATCCCGATGTGTTTTATTTACCTTCTGCGCCCACACTTCCGCTTCTGCGACCATCGCAGGTGCGGAAAACACCTCGCACCTGCGGACTTTGTCAGCCCTTCTTGCTTTCGCTTCTGCGGCCATATTCCCGCTTCTGCGGGCTCGCACCTGCGATGAGACATCCGCAGGTGCGTTTATGACAGCTAAGTTCAATCTTCAGCAGTCTTCCAAATTCTAAACTTGTTCCGTTAATCACCTGAAATCAACCCGAGGCCCTCGGGGCCTTAACCAAACATACCAACGTATCATAAAACATCTTACGAACTTGGTCAAATCCCCTCGAACAACATCAAAAACATAAATTACACACGGATTCAAGCCTAATGAACTTTGAAACTTTTAAATTTCACATACGACGTCAAAACCTATCAAACCACGTCCGATCGATCTCAAATTTTGCACCCTACTCATAAATGAAACCACGGACCTAGTCCAACTTCTGGAAATCAAATCCCACCCCGATATCAAAATTTCCACGAGAGACCAAAATTGCCAAAACTTCAACTTTCGCCAATTCAAACCTAATTCTACTACGGACCTCCAAATCACATTTCGGACGCGCTCCTAAGTCTAAAATCACCTTACAGAGCTAACAGAACCGTCAAAATTCAAATTCTGAGGTTGTTTACACATAAATCAACATTCGATTAACTCTTCCAACTTAAGCTTTCAAATACGAGACTAAGTGCCTCAATTCACTCCAAAACCTCTCTGGACCCGAACCAACTAACTCGGTAAGTCATAATACAGCTGTGAACACAAGAGAGCAGGAAATAGGGGAACGGGGCTATAACTTTCGAAACAACCGGCCGGATCGTTAAAGAGAATATTGTATTGCTTTGATCTGAGTGAATGTAAGGTGTCTACAAATGATGGGGACTCCTCTTTATATAGTAGAGGAATCCTAATTATGGTATAACTCTAATTACAGAAGTGAATCCCATGATTATCCTAAACAACCGCCCTTGATCTGATCTGTTCCAAGATTTTCGCCGTGATCCTCGACCTGTTATGGATATCTCGCCTTTCCGTTATTGCGCTTCGCTCGAAATCTATCATATATGGTCTAAATCGCTGTTGGCCTCGATCTCGAAGAGCACCTCGATTCTCGAGCTTGATACTTTATCTTCATGTTATGACCTGATCCATTATGAGATCGACCCTCGACGTGATTCCCTGATCTTGATTAAATGGCAAAATCGGGAAAACCTATTTTAACCGTATACAGATAGTCCCCTCGTTTCTTAGAGTGTAATGAGAAGAAACGAACTGATCCCTCGATTTTATACCTCGATCAGTTATGACATCACCCTTGTGACGTAAGTGACAGAAGAGACCGAAGCGTCGCATCGGTAGAGTTCCCAAGATCATTTATGTGCGTCAGTTGGTGGTCAACCACTAGTACCTTCAAACCGTCGCCGTAAATCCTTAAATAGGTCTTCTTCTCACTTCTTTTTCGCCCTATGATAATTCTGATATACATTATATCTTGTGAGAATTTTGACTCACTTCGTTGCCTTGAGAAAATTTTGTCGAAGTCAGATTAGTATAGTATCTATAATCGAGTGAGTACTTGCTCGAACTCGGAGTAGAAAAAACCCTTAGGTTTCGGTTGAGCGGGGGTGGATCCTCGAGCTCAACAATATAATGGCCCTTAGGCTCTTGAATTGGGTCGATATGGCCTTAAGAGAGTGGATTTTCCCTTTTTGGCTTAAAAAGTCATATAAAAATTTGTTATGCCTTAGCACGAGATATATTCGTACCCATTAGGATTCAGTGTTATCTAAAAACTTTGTTATGCCTTAGCATAAGTGTGTTCGAGAGTTCGAACAATTTGGTACCGCTTAAGATTTTTAAGGGTTGACGTTATCAAAACCTTTTGTAATTTACCGAGGGTAGCTTTTTTTAACCGATTTTATGAAAATAATTGAAGACATGTGTTGATTACGGAATTCGGACGTCTCTGAACTGTGTTAGTTTGGCCGTAGCCTTTAACTTTTACATTTTCCCTTTGGGTTTGTTTCTCAATTATACTTCGAACTTTGTATGAAGCGTCAATTCCCCGAGTGAGGTGGCCTTGGCCTAAAAAATTGAGGATTCCCTTTTTAAGGTCTTATGATTTCAAAGTTTAATAAATTGAGCATGTCAATTTCGGACGGCAGTCCCCGAGTACGGGGTTGACTGCTCGAGCTTTAGTTGCGATCGGCGCTTGAGCCAGTTTCATAAGTATGAAATTGTAAAGTAGAGATTTCACTAAGGCATGGAACTTCTGATAAGGAAAAAGTACTTCTTTAAATAGATCATTCATGCATACATGTTTTGTCATTAGGGCTCGGGCAATCTACGTTGGAACGGTTCATTTGACCGTTTGGCCCTTTAAAAAATTTTCCTATCGAGACCCCTGTTGACACGAAGCATCTTCCTTGAAAACATAACATCCGGGGGTGATGCCCCCCAGTATTCGAGGTTGATTGTAAAGGAGCCTCGGATACTGTTGAATTGCTCTAAGTTAGCACAAACAATGGTTTCCTCGTTAAAAATCTTGCCGGAAAAACCCATTTGGGATAAAACCCGATCGAAGGGAAAAAGAGTGCAACACGTGCTTTTAGACCTAAGACTTCGTTTTGGCAGAGAACTTCGATGTCTTTGACCAAACACCTGCAATAAGTTAGTATAAAATAAAAATGAAAAGGGAGAAAACCATACCTTGGCAATAATATCGTTTGAGGAGTGATATGTTCCAATTACTTGGCAATTGTTCGCCGTTCATCGTGCCAAGTTTGTAAGATCCTTTTCCAATGATGTCGGAAACCTGATACGGTCCCTCCCAATTTGGACTGAGCTTTCCCTCGTTTGGGTCTCGAGTGTTGATGGTGACTTTTCTCAGAACTAAGTCCCCAATTTTGAAGTGTCGAACATTGGCTCTTCGATTGTAATATCTTTCGATTCGCTGCTTCTGGGCGCCATTCGAATGAGGGCGGCTTCTCGTTTCCTATCTAGCAATTCGAGGCTTGTGTTCATAGCTTCGTGATTTGATTCTTTCATTGTGTATCGAAATCTGACGCTTGGTTCCCCAACTTTGACCTGGATCAGAGCTTCAGCGCCATATACTAAGGAGAACGATGTTGGCCCTGTACTGGATTTTGTCGTTGTCTGATATGCCCAAAGGACTTCAGGCAAAATTTCTCACCATTTCCCCTTAGCATCGTTCAACCTTTTCTTTAGGTTCTGAATGATGGTCTTGTTTGTTGATTCGGCCTATCCGTTCCCACTAGGATGATATAGCGTCGACAAGATCCTTTCTATCTTGTGATCTTCGAGGAACTTTGTTATTTTGCTGCAGACGAATTATTTTCCATTGTCGCATATGATCTCGTCGGGTATCCGAATCGGTATATGATGTGATCCCAAATGAAGTTAATGACTTCTTTTTCTCCGACTTTCTCAAAGGCATGTGCTTCAATCCACTTAGAGGAATAGTCAGTCATAAATAAAATGAATTTACCTTTACCTGGGGCGAATGGCAGAGGGCCGACGATATCCATCCTCCATTTCATGAACGGCCATGGGGATAGGACTAAATGAAGTTGTTCCCCGGGCTGGTGGATCATCGGTGCATGTCTTTGGCATTTGTCACATTCTCGAACAAACTCCTTAGTATCTTTTTCCATATTGACCCAATAGTACCCTGCTCGGATGACTTTGTGAACCAGCGATTCAGCACTGGAATGATTGTCGCAAGTACCCTTGTGAATTTCTCGTAGGACGTAATGGTTTCTCCCGGACCCAAACATACTGCCAATGGCCTATTGAACATCCTTCTGTACAAAGATCCATCTTCGGTCAATGTGAATCGTGCAATTTTTGTTTATAGAGTCCTCGATTCCTTAGGGTCTGATGGAAGCTTCCCGTTCTTTAGATACTCAATGTATTTGTTCCTCCAATCCCAAGTTAGGCTTGTGGAGTTTATTTCGGCAAGGCCTTCTTCAATTACCGACTTTAAAAGTTGTACGACAGTCCCCGAGCTATTCAACTAACGACCCTAAATTTTCAAGGGCATCGGCCTCATTGTTCTGCTCTCGATTCTATTCTTCGAACCGATGTAGGGTTACCTGCAGTTTGTCCTAGTACCTCTGCATTGGATCCTCTCAAACCTCGAAGGTCTTGTTGGCTTGGCTAACCACAAGTAGGGAATCACACTTGGCCTAGATGACCTCTGATCCTAGGCTTTTAGCCAGCTCGATATCTACAATCATGGCCTCACACTCGGCCTCATTTTAGTCAACTTAGGGGTTTTGATAGATTGTCTAATTGTATTGCCTGTGGGCGGCTTAAAAATGATGCCTAGACCGGACCCCTTTACATTTGAAGCACCATCTGTGAAAAGGGTCCACAACACCGAAGACATACCCGCTTTTATCAAAAGTTCCCTTTCGACATTGGGTACGAGGGCTGGCGTGAAGTCGCCCACGAAGTCTGCTAAGATTTGAGACTTGATGGTCGTTCGGGGTTGATACTCGATATCATACCCACTAATTTTGACGGTCCATTTAGCCAGTCGGCCCGAGAGTTTGGGCTTGTGCAAAATGTTGCAAAGAGGGTAAGTGGTTACGACACAAATTGGGTGACATCGAAAATACGGTTTTAATTTTCTTGAGGCGCTTGTTAGAGCAAGGTCTAATTTTTTAAGTGTGGGTACCGGGTCTCGGCTTCACCTAAAGTTCGGCTAATGTAGTAAACAAGAATTGCGTACCTTGCTCTTCTCGAACTAGGACACCACTTACCGCAACTTCCGAGACTGCCAAATCTAAGTAGAGCTGCTCGTCCGTTTTTGGAGTATGAAGCAATGGTGGGCTCGAAAGATACCGCTTTAATTCTTCCAATGCCGAATCGATGGAATTGGGCGGCAAATTGTGATACCGTATCATTGCCCCCTTCGCTAAAGTTTGTCCAAATTTTTTCAGCAGAACAGATTCAATTTTGTCGTCTTCTAAGTCATTTCCCTTTATTGCGCACGTATAAGAAGTGACATGCTCATTAGGATCAGTGGTTCCATTGTACTTGGGAATTTCTGGCATGCGGAATTTCTTCGGAATGGGATTCGGATCCACACTTGGTTGGAAAGGCTTCTGTACGAACTTTTTTGAATCCAAACCCTTCAGAATCGGGGGTGCCCCCGGTATTTGATCAACCCGTGAGTTGTACGTTTCTACCTTTTTATCATTAGCCTCAATTTTCTTTTCTCCTGATTCAATCCGTTTAGTGAGCTCCTCGAGCATCTTCATGCTTAGTGCTCGATTCTGATTTTGGAGTTGCGTTATCGCAGCCTGCTGAGTTTGTAACATCTCAAATATCATTCGAAGGCTAATCCCGCCTTCTTCACCACTCTATGTGTTCTGATCGGCTGCCCGGGCGTCTCTGCAGATGCTACTTTCAGGGTCGGTGCCTATATCTCCACGAATGGCGACTGGAGAATTGACATCGACTGGATCTACGGCCTGTGGTACATCGGGATTGATTAGAGGTACTCCGTTTCCCGGGGCGACCATGTGCTCGTTCTCGCCATGAAAACCAAGGCCGGTATTTGTGTGAGTGAGTACTGCTTCAGAGTTCGACATGTTGATTCCTGAAATCAAAAACACTTACGAGAACAAGAGTAAAAGCAGTGTGTGTTATGAAGGTTAATACTAAGCAATCACTATTATCCTTAGCCCCACGATGGGCGCCAAACAGTATACCCTAAAATTTGGATAACAATTAAACTTATAATGTGATTTTAAGGATATGTGATTTCACTTAATACCAATCGATAAACGTAAATATAAATAATGAAAATTGATAATAATATAAAGCAAACCAGCGTTTGGGCGGAGTCCTCGAGCTTGAACACCCTCGAGCTAATTATGCAAGAGCAGTTAAAACGCAACAAACTGATAAGCAAGAAAATGTAAAAGAGAGAATATTGTATTGCTTTGATCTGAGTGGATGTAAGGTGTCTATAAATGATAGGGACTCCTCTTTATATAGTAGAGGAATCCTTATTATGGTATAACTCTAATTACAGAAGTAAATCTCATGATTAGCCTAAACAACCGCCCTTGATCTGATCTGTTCCGGGATTTCAGCCGTGATCCTCAACCGGTTACGGATATCCTTTCCGTTATTGCGCTTCGCTCGAAGTCTGTCATATATAGTCTTGATCGTTGTTGGCCTCGATCTCGACGAGCACCTTGATTCTCGAGCTTGATACTTTATCTTCGTGTTATGACCTGATCCATTACGAGACCGACCCTCGACGTGATTCCCTGGTCTCGATTAAATCGCAAAATCGGGCAAGCCCTATTTTAACCGTATACACTCGTGTTCTTTACTTTCTACATTTATAATTCCGCAATAATAGTATAAGGAATACATAAAAGAACCAGGTCCTTCTATAATCTATGCATGCGAAAATTGGACACCACACAAATCACCTCCTCTTGTGTGGCATTGAAGTATAAAACATTAGCATTTGCACTCAAACTCCTTGTTCTTGCACATATTTACTAAACTAGTATAACAAATGGTGTGAATAAAGTGATAATTCATCAATGAAACTGTCACCACCTTAAAACATAAAAGGGATTTTTAGAGAGTCACTGTTTATTTTTGAAAACCGATACTCCATAAAAAAATTATACTCTTGCGATCGAAAATAAGCGGCAGTTATTCTTCACGTAATAAAAAAATCCAACTTCTGCCAAACTCTTGTAATCATATCGGCCCTCCCCTCGCCGAAAAGATATTATTTTACAAAAAAGCAAGTGGCCATTGAGTAAAACAATAATTGACATAAGGATTCCCTCAATTATTTTACCCAAAAACAGATTCTAATGAATCTCGGCCCTCTTTATCCTGCGGGTCAGACCTCAAGTCTCCCATTGGTTCAACAAAACTATCTTAATTTGGTGAGAAGATTGCTCTTTTTTTGTTGGTTGAAATAAAACTGAAAATTTGAAGAAAGTGAGTAGATTGATCTATTAGGAAAATGAAAAAAGAAAGAAAAGGTGAAATTACTTTCCTTCTCAACTCCAGTCTCATCAAACCTTTCCAATAATTATGCTCACATACCAACAAGTGGCAACCCGGTAATTTCATACTGAAGTCGAGGGCATTCTTATCCTTTAATAGCCTCGCGGTTGCTCCTCATCTCCACCTCCATTGTGTCAACGGACGCCAATCCAAATTCAAATATAGCAGAATATTCCAAGAGAGACTATCATATTCTATAGGATTTAAGAAAAAATATATTGATACTTTAATAATTTTTTAAATTATTTACAATATCTTTTAATTTAAATAGTTATATAATTATTTTTCTTCCACCAATATACATAAGTGTTTGGCTAAGCTTATAAGCTGGTCAAACTAGCTTATAAGCACTTTTTGACTTATCTACGCGTTTGGTAAAATTAAAAGTGCTTATAAGTTAAGTGCTTATAAGCCAAAAATAAGCCAAAAGCCATAAGTTGGTCTCCCCCAACTTATCAAATTTCAGCTTATAAGCACTTTAGGTTTGACCAAAATATTTACTATTTTATCCCTAAAATACTTCTTTTTAAAACAAAACTCTTCGTATACCCAGTTCTTCAGCTGCTTATTATTAATTTCAGTACTTTTATCCAAATACGTAGCTGCTTATTTTTTAAATCAGTTTCACCACTTAAAAGTATTTTTCAACACCTAATGCTTATCAGCTACTCTAAATCAACTAAGCTAAACGGGCTCTTAAACTCTTCTATTTATATATACTCTATTATTATTTTATGTTCTGAGAAAGCTCTTTACTTTATTCATATGAAGCATTCGTTATTTGGCTTAGCCATTATTTTTTATTTTTTTTGCTCAAAAGGGATATGATATTAATTAAACAGGGGGATTACAATAGGGACGTTACTGGGGTACCTTATGGCACCCATTGTTGCAATGTTTTGCATAATAGTATTTAAGTTACAACCCACAAAAGATCTAGTTAGTTCAGTTCCTAGGATGTCTGCCCAAAATACATCCTTTCCTTGGCAAACATCGGAGGAACTGCTAGAGACAAAGACTTGTTCAAAAACTTTCTTTAGCTGCTTCCTTTGCCAGCGCATCAGCTACTCTGTTCTGCTCCCGGTAGATGTGCCTCACCACCACTCTGCCCATCCTTTGGATGATTGATCTACATTCACAAATTAGAGGGTCAAATCTCAGATTTCCATTTATTAACATGTTAATTGTTTCTGCTGAATCAGTGTCTATTTCCAACGGAACTAGGTTGTTTAGTTATGCTAGTTGTAGACCCCGGATAAGGGCCTGAATTTTTGCCCTTGTGTTTGTTGTTTGAGGTATGTTGTTCATGTAACCCAGTCTCCAGTATGATTTCTGAAAATCCCCCCGATCCTCCTATTCCTGGGTTTCCCTTTGCTGCTCCACCAGTGTTCAGTTTAAAGGAGCCTCTGGGTGGGGTATCCATTTTAGTATGATCTGATGTGTTACCATTGTTGAGTTGTTATTAGTAAGCCATGGTACTCTGTTGCCTTCGATATAGTGTTGTTGGCATTGATGTGTTCTTTTTTGTTATTAAAAACATTGTTGTTTCTTGTCAGCCAAATGTGCCAAGGCAGAAGGGGATGAGGTTATCCCAGCTGAGGCAACTGTTGTACTTCACAGCTTTGAGAGTTTGCCAAGATGATTGCCACATGTGGCTACTTAGGACTGATTGGGACAAGGTGGAACCAGATGATTTGGACAGGATATCATTCCAGAAATGGGCAGCATTGGGACATTGAAAAAAAATGTGGTCAATATCTTCCTGATTATTGCCACAGTAGTGGCATTCCGGGGGACAGTTGATTCCTATAGAATGGAGAAAGCTCCTAGTTGGGAGCCTTCTATGGGTTAGGAGCCAGAGAAAATACTTGATTTTGTTGGGGGTTTGAAGCTTCTATATCCATTTGAAGGGTGCTTCTTCCCCAGGAGGGAGGTCTGTTGTGTTCCTGCTTATGAATGAGTAAGCAGAGCTATTGGAGAACTGCCCATTGGCAGTCAAGTTCCATATTAGGTTGTCCTCCTTATTGGTGGAACTGGGAATGAGCACAGAATTGAGGAGGTTCAGGATGCATGGGGATGGTGATGGACAATGTTGAGGTGTCCCAAGTGCCCATATTGTGAATTGCTTCAACCCTGACTTGGAGGTCATTTTGGGTTAAGGGGCCTTCTATCATTTGCCTGATTGCTGGCTTGTAACCATTTCCATAATCCCAAGGCCCAAAATAACTTAAGGCTTTGCTAGTTTCAGATTTAGTATATAAAATATTTTTCTTATATATAAATTTATTTCGTACGGTTCGATATTTTTTAACTTATTTTATAAAATTAAAAACCTATCCTATTATTGTAAATATTTAAAACCCCGTCCTCATCTATAGTTTTCTAGGAAAAAGAAAAAGAAACAAATTATTACCATTCTAAAATATTCTTTTTTATATGAGTTCTTTCCCTCCAATCATGCTCCACTTTCTCTCTCTCTTTCTCCCCACCGTGTGTGTGTGTATGTGTTGTGTTTTGGACCCTATTTGGTTTTGTTGGTGGGGTTTATTCTCTCTCTTCTAGGAGTTGTCAGTATTCATAATAATAATAATTCGCAAGTGTCCCGGCGGGAGAGAAGGAAGTGAAAGAGTAGAAGAAAGCTCTTCCTCTGCTTCTACGAAACTTATTTTATTTTATTTTTCCCTCTTCTTTTCTCCCATAAACTCTCTCTCTTTCTCATTCTCTGTCTCTCTCTCTTTCTAGTGTCTTTTTGGCTGTTTGTTATCTTCCCAAAACATTTCAGCTTTTCATCCTCTATGAGGTACTTCACATATCTCTTTAGCCAATTTTTCTGGGGTTTATGTCTTTGGTATCTTGAAAATTTTAGTGGCTATTCAAGTATTTGCTGAATTGCGTACTTTTGCATGTGGGTTTGTTATTTTCTTTTTTCTCTTAATGCTAAAGTTGTGATCTTTTTGTGATTTTCTTGGGTTTGAATGCTAAAGTTGTGATCTTTTTGGGTTTTGGTTGGTTTTATTTTACAGGTGGGAGTAATGACGGTGATGCCAATTGTTTTTTCTCTTTAGTTTTCTAAAAAAATTTTAGTGGGTGTTCAATTTCTTGCTGAATATCACCTGCTTGGCTTGTGACTTTGTGATTTTGTTTAGTTCTTAGTGATAAAGTTGTGATCTTTATGGGTTTTAATGTCAGTTGTTTGTTCTTTTACTTCTCTTTTAAGAATTTAGTTAGTGTTCAAGTTCTTGCTCAATATCATCTGCTTGGCATTTGACTTTGTAATTTTATTTTGTCTTAGTGATAAAGTTGTGATCTTTTTGGGTTTTAATGTCAGTTGTTTTTTCTTTTAGTTCTCTTTAAAAAATTAGTTGGTGTTCAAGTTCTTGCTGAATATCATCTGCTTGGCATTTTACTTTGTGATTTTTGTTGGTCTTAGTGATAAAGTTGTGATCTTTTTAGGTTTTGGTTTATTTCATTTCACAAGGGAGGTAATGATTGTGATGTCAATTGTTTGTTTCTTTAGGTTTTCCGGGGTTGACCATATGGAAAATGCATGAACTAAATTTTTTCCCTTTTGCCTGGAATTGCTTCAATTCTGTCGCGGGTTCCTCAAATCATTGAGCTTTTTTGTTAATAATTTAGTGTTAGCCAGGTTTATTTATCCTTGTTCTTTTTGTTTTATAACTTTTTTGATGAAGAAATTGAGCATGATGACTGATGATTCATCACTTGGAGATTCTAATCGTTGTCATGTGTTAATTCAATGTTAGGTCACATTTTGTGGCCCTTGGAGCTATAACAGTGGAAGGTCAAGAATTTGTCGTCCATGATTGTTTATGTCTCAACTTTTTTCTTTAAAAGGCTTGCTTTTGTTCACAAAATAAAATAGTGTATACAATGTTCTTTTATTGGAAATCTTGCTCATATGATGCTTGTTACTCCTTCAGCGAGAGATGTACTTTAATTCTTCAATATAGTAATCTTTGTTTTGTTCACTGAGCAAGAGAATCTCTAAGAGCTAGATTTCATTGAAATTCTTAAACATGCTTTAAAGTTAAGTTCTGCTGCTCTTATTTATTCTTTTTATTAAGTGTTTACCTTGCTGAATTGATGGAAGGAGTTCTATCCAATGTAATTTTACTGGATTGTGATATATTTGCTGCTTGATCTTAAAATTATTGACATTTTCACCATCATCACTTCCCTTCATGACCATATGCCTCTGAGGAAATCTTATTTTCTTCATATTTGCAGAAACTGATTAGATGGAGATGTCTCTAAATAAACCCATTTTCAATGGCTCTGAAGGTAATTTCTCTGACATATGAAAAACATAAACCTGTTAATCTTGTTATGTTCTCAACACGTTGTTTATGTTTCAATCTTTTGCATATCTAAATAGTTCCATCGGCAAAGACTTCTGGTATAGAGAGGAATGCTTGGGAAATCCCCCTTGGAACAGCTGCACATCATGCATCAACTGATGCAAGCTTGTTTACTAGTTCACTGCCTGTTCTGCCACATGCAAAATGTATGTTCAAGTTTCTTCTTTAAGTTTCGTATCTTCCTTGAATAGGAAAGATTCCTTGACACCTTTGGTCAATGTGCAGTAAACTTTGCTGAATCTGAGAACTATGGTCAATCCATTGATGATAGCTCACCCAGCTTAAGCAGACTTCATTTAGAAGATGAAATGAAAGATCCACTGGAAGAGGAACCAAGTCGAGATCGGTGTTTGCTCCCTGGAGATGAAGATGAGCTACTAGCAGGCATAATGGATGATTTTGATCTTAGCGGGTTGCCAACTCAGGTGGAGGACTTGGAAGATGATTTTTTTGGTAGTGGTGGAGGACTAGAATTGGAACCTGACGCTCCTCAGGATAACTCACTTAATGGTTTTGCAAAGTTAAGCTTGTCTGATGGTGTTCTTGGAAGTAGTGTTGGACATTATGTCTTTCCAAACAGTGCTGGAACTGTTGCCGGAGAACATCCATATGGAGAGCATCCTTCTAGGACACTGTTTGTTCGGAATATTAACAGCAATGTAGAGGACTCCGAGCTGCAATCTCTCTTTGAAGTAATATTTTTAACTAAGTGCAGTTCTTACAGTCACATCTCTTATTGACTATTCTTTCTGTGGTCTCCCTTGTTGCCGGTCAGATGGTCGCAGCTTATTCTGTTTGTTTCGGAGAAAAACTCTCTTTTGTCTATTATAAGTTATCTTGAGAAGTAATACTGACCTGCTATGATTTGCTTTTTCCTTGAAGCAATATGGTGATATCAGAACTTTGTATACTTCATGCAAGCATAGGGGCTTTGTGATGATATCTTACTATGATATCCGAGCTGCTCGAACAGCAATGCGAGCACTACAAAATAAGCCTCTAAGACGGAGAAAGCTGGACATTCATTTTTCAATTCCTAAGGTCTGAGTATCGATAATGTTCATTCTTAATTGGTAGACATGCCAATATGTGAAGGCCAACTTCTAACCATCATTGCTTATTCTTATGTCCAGGAAAATCCATCAGAGAAAGATATTAACCAAGGAACGCTGGTCATTTTCAACTTGGATCCTTCAGTATCCAATGAGGATCTCCGCCAAATATTTGGGGCTTATGGGGAAGTGAAGGAGGTAGCAACTTTGCTGAATCATTCACTTTGATGTTGTTTGAGTTTATTTGCAACATCCAGTCTATTTATGATTAACTTGGTTGCTCATGTTGCATGGAAAATGCAGATCAGGGAAACACCGCACAAGCGCCATCATAAATTCATTGAGTTTTACGATGTTAGAGCATCTGAGGCTGCTCTCAAGGCTTTAAATAGGAGTGACATAGCTGGTAAGCGGATAAAGCTTGAACCGAGCCGACCTGGTGGAGCCCGTCGAAAGTATGTCCATAATTTCTCTTTAATGGAACCTCTTGACGAGATTTATGAGCTAGAATTTACCCTGTACAAGTGCTAATGGACTTGCATACATGCCAAAAATAAATAAAACAAAAGAAGAACAACACCAAGGACAAAAAGGAAATTAAAAAGAAAGAAAGAAAAAGAACTCTTGTTGTAGTTCAATTGGTAAAAGATGTCTCATAAGTCATATCCTATGCAAACAAGCGACACCTGTTGATTTTGTAATCATTGTGAGAATGCTTGGATGCCTTGATGATGTTTCAGTTAGTGTAAACTAAATCCTGCCCTTCTCCTTGAATTTGGGATAAGCATTGCTTACAATCTATAGATGTCGTGGATTAGGATGCAAGTTTTTGACTATATTCATGAACAAAGATTGACGACTTTGCATCCATTGTGTAGCTTGATGCAGCAACTTGGTCAGGACTATGAACATGAAGAAGTTCGAACTTTTAGGCACTCAGTTGGTTCTCCAGTAGCCAGCTCTCCTCCAGGTATTTTCACTTTCATAAATGACTGGTTTTAATCATGGAGAGTTCATCTTATAAGCTAAAATTCCTGCTGTGTCCAACAGGTAGCTGGTCAACCTTTGGCAGTCCTGTTGAGCCCAACTCATTGCTAGGTTATAATCAATCGCCCAGTCTGAGAAATCTCAGCCCTGTGAATGGCGATCATATGCCAGGGCTGGCTTCTATTCTTCCTGGCCATTTGTCAAGTCCTAAGATCGCACCAATTGGTAAAGATCCACGACGACTTGGCCATCTGAATCAGACAATTACTAGTCCCAAGTCAGTGCAAGGAATGGGTTATCAGCATTCTCATTCAGTTCCTGAGCATATACCACGTTTGAACATGGGATCTATGTCGTTTGGTGAGTCTAAGTCATCCGGGATTGGGATGCTTTCTGGTCCACAATTTCTTTGGGGAATCCCCCCGTAGAGTCCGAGCATACCGACTCTTCTGTCTGGTCAACTTCATCAATGACACATCCATTTGCATCAAATGGGCAAAGGCAAGGCTATCCATATCCTCGTCGACAGGGCTTGTTCCTTGGATCACATCATGTCGGATCTGCTCCATCGGGAATTCCTCTGGATAGGCATTTAGGTCTGTTCTCTGAGTCTCCTGAAACATCATATATGCACCAAGTTGCATATGGTAGTCCAGGTTCTAGTCACAACAATGGAAGTCATGCCATGAGTATAGGTAGCCTTGGGGCAATGAACATGGGTGTTTCTCTTACTGGGAACTTTATGGAGTGTGGTTCTCCTAGCTCTAGAATGATGCCACTGGCTAGGAACGGGCAATTATTTTTCAGAAATGGCTCTTACAGAGGAGTAGGAATGGCTAACAGTGAAGGGCTAACAGAACGATTTCGAAGTCGAGGAGTTGAGACTGGAAATGAGATAGACAACAAAACACAATATCAGCTTGATTTGAAGAAGATCATGAGTGGAGAAGATAGTAGGACTACTTTAATGATTAAGAACATCCCAAACAAGTAAGAGCAATCTAATTCTGAATTAGGGAATTTTGAGTTTTTGTATGATTATTTTTTTGCTTAACCATTCATGTTCTTCCTTATAAGGTACACTTCAAAGATGCTACTCACAGTAATTGACGAGACTCATAAGAATACATATGATTTCCTCTACTTGCCTATTGATTTCAAGGTAGTACAGTATATTATTATGTCTTCACATCTTCCAATAAATTTATATTGAAGGCCAGCTTATTTTTATGGTTTTGTTGCTTCAGAACAAATGTAACGTTGGTTATGCCTTCATCAACATGGTGTCTCCTTCAAATATCATCTCCTTTTATGAGGTTTGTTCTTTTACAATACCACATTCCTGGTGGTTGAGATTCTGCGGTGTGTGAAGTGCATACTGTATTTACTGAAAAGAAGAAAAAAGAGTACATGCAGTACCAGCCTGAAGTTTGTGTAGTGGACGATTTAGTATCCATCTCGTACATTGAATGTGGTGTTTTTACGTATTTAAAAAAGCTTAGCATAGTTATATTTGTTGTTTGAAATGACTTAGCTTGAGATACTTGTGCAGGTATTCAATGGGAAGAAGTGGGAAAAGTTTAACAGTGAAAAGGTTGCTTCCTTGGCTTATGCACGTATCCAAGGGAAGGCCGCCTTGGTTGCTCATTTCCAGAACTCAAGCTTAATGAATGAAGACAAGCGGTGCCGACCAATTCTTTTCCGCTCAGAGGGCCAAGAAGCAGCTGACCAGGTAGCGTGACTGTCTGTATTGAACCTACAAACAAATAACTGTATACTGTCGAGCTTATGCTGGTTGTTGGTTAAGAGGCCAGCTCAATATAATGGTTTATCCATCTTCGATGTTGTTGTCTACTCTGTCGCATGCTCATTTAAAATGGTTTTCCCGTTCGGTCTTTTGCAGGAACCATTGCCATCCAACAATCTGAACATTTGTGTACGTCGGCCTGATGGGTCCTACTTTGGAGATTCTCTGGATAGTCCAAAGGGTGATTTAGATGACAACCCTGAGAATTAGCTCTACATGAACCGGGAAAGCAGATGACTGAATGAGTTCTAACTGTGAATAGAAATAGTACATAATAACTTCTTAAGCTGGAAATCGGATATAGTCTCGTGTGTGCTAGGTAGTGTCTGCTTTTTGAATGAACGACACTCCAAAGCATACGGGACAAAAAATTATGATGCAGAGAGCATTTTGTTTATACCTTGTGTGACTATAATTGATATTCCCTATTTATCTAAGGGGAGTTGACAAGGTGAAGCATTCAGGCAACGTGTGAATTCTCTCTGCTTGTTGATATGCTTTGTTGCTAGCGGTGTAGAGAAACTTTCCTTTCTACTTTTTTCTTCGGTTGTCATGTAACTTGTGGTGGATTTGTATTACCAGATGCTATACATGTTCAGAGAGTAATGGGGCTGTTTCTAAGTGTATAGGATGGAAAACAGACCCTTCCTCTGTTTATGAATTTCACCTTTTTACTGATTCAAGGAAGGCAACTGTTGTACATGACTGTACAGTAAAATGTATGCTTCTACTTATTCTGTCAACCCGTTTTTTTTTTCTGAGTCAATAATGCCAAACATGTTGAGATAGAGTTTTGCTGCAAGTTGATATTTAGCTCTTCTGTTGGGAAGTTGAAGTTGAAGTTGAGCGTAAAACTGAGTAGGTTGAGCCAAACCCTCAGTTTTGGCCAAAAAAACAAAAATAAAGTAGACTTAGGCAAGAGGTTGGTGAGAAAGTCTTCATGTTTGGTGGGGAGTTGTCACTCGGAAAATTATTATTATGAGTTGAAAATAGAAAATCAAATAGAAGAAAGTTGTATTTGGGCAAAAGGTCAAATTTATCAGTAATCTTTCATTTCACTTAAAATACTCTTCAAACAAGTTTGATATAACGTTGAATATTATTTACGGCCAAATGGGGTTATTTTCCAGCTGGGTCCTTCCGTTTGACAGTAGGATCAGATTCAAGCTCCTTGTTACGCTGTGTTTCTTCTATTAACAGCACCAGTTTTCCATAGGGTCAATCTAAAGCAAAAGAAGCAATCGTTTTTTGTAACGAAAATATCACTTGTCTGATACTTAAAAAGTATCCTGCCTTATAATTGTGGGATAAAACTTTGAGGAGCTTGTTCCAACTCATCAATACCCTTTGGATAAGAACATGCATGTAGATAGAAAAATATAATTTGTGCAAGAAACTAAGTAGTGGCTCACTTGACAAAGTAAATATGTTATTACAATTGGGTTCAGCACATTAGGAGTTTCTCTTACAGGGGTAATGTTCCAGCTAAGCCAATTAAGATACAACCTCTCCAACAGTCATAAAAATGATCATGTTCCGTTTCCACTACAACTGATCTAGCAAACAATGATCTCAGGTTTGAAGTGCATCAGCTATTGACCCTGCCAAACTTATAACTTCAAAAGGAGCTTTATCAGCAATGGCTTTCACAGTGAGGGGACACGAATCTGTGATCCAAAAGTAAGTGAATGCTTTCTCTGAGCCTGAACACAAGAAGGGTATTGGTCACAGTCAGTAAACCAGGTAAATAGAGAAGGAAAGAACTAAGTGTTTGCTGGATAGGAATACAGATAGTTACCATCACCCTTGTGAATAAAACGCTCCCATGATCGCTTAGGGAACACTCCGTGAGTCACATATGCACTAACTTTTGCTGCACCATGAGCTGCCAAAACTTTCTGGTGAACCAAGTGTCAAAGAAAGAATGCGTTAGCGGTGCATCCAATTCACTTATTTAAGATATGAAGTCCAATACTTCTACCAACTCAGAATTACAGTGGAGGAGCTGATCCTAAAAATAGTCATCAAGGTGTTATTACATCACAACAGGATCCTGATTATAAATATACCTGTATATACATACGCGCGCGCGCGCACACACACACACTCTACTTTTTTCCCTTTTTCATGATTCCATTATTGTTTTAATATTCTGGTTGGACATGTTGGGATCTTCAAGGTAGCTGTGTCCAACTATTCATGGCAGTCATATACTCTACCCTAACAATTATAAACAATTAGTGCCAGAGCTGTCGAGGAAAATTGCCAATGTGACTAGTTTCAAGACATTGCAGCTAAAATTCGTAAGTTGACACATCCATTTATTTCTCCAATATGTGTCAACTTACGATTTTTTTGTTTTTTTTAACCATTTCAAAAAAAAAATTCGTAAGTTGATACATATTGGAGAAATAAAAATGGATGGTTTAAGTTTATGCACCGGGAAAGATATATTAACCCAAAATGAATTTGGGACTGAAAAGATGGAATGCTAAACAAACAGATGGACAGATATATTAACCCAAAATGAAGTTGGGACAGAAAAGATGGAATGCTAAACAAACAGATAACATCTACACAGAATTTGAACAAGCAAATCCATATTCCCTAGCTGAAGGAAGTCAGGTAACTAAGCACAAGAAGCAATCTGCAGATTTACTCAATCAACATAATAACACATCTCTTCAAACGATATCTACAAATGAAAAAAAAAGAGGATAGGAAGAACCAGAGTTGTATAAGACTGCTTAGCAACCCTAGGACTAAAGAAGCTGGACACTGGACGGACAGTAAAAATTTTAAATAATCGTGTTACGTCTAGTAGATGAAATTTGAGTACCTGGGACACAAACACTTTACTAACACTTATCGCAGTCAAGAGGCAGAATTACCTGGCATTCAATTAAGGTACCTCCAGATTGGACCAAGTCGTCAACAATGACCACATGGCAACCGGCAGGATTACCCTCTTTTAGCCTGACTATTCTCTTATCACCCTCCCGGACTTTAGTGCAAATCACCTAGGAGAGGAAAATCTGCTAACTTCAAGCTGATATAAGGTAGCTTAGAGAAGTAAAGAAGGAAGTTATTTACTAACAGCAGGATAGTGACCCAATTGCTTGTAAAACCGCTTCCAAGCTCCATCATCAGGAAATGCTATAACTATCTGGAATATAAAAATCGAAACAGTGTGATTTTTTTGTTATTGGAAAAATAACCATTTTTGATATGCTAAGTCCTCAACTTTGAAAAATGAGGATAAATATGCTTAGCAGGAAAACAGCCTACCTTCTCAGTCTGTGGAAGTTGCTGAAGCCGTTGCTTCAACAGTGGGATTCCAGTCACAAACAGAGGCAGAACGTGGTCTCCAAAATAAAACCTTTCCTGCAGTAAAAATGAAAAAACATAAACGCACGACCAAAAACATCTCGAGAAACACTTGAGCTAAGAACCCATGAACGGGTCAAGTTGGTCTCGTCAGCATAACTTTGGAACTTCTAAAAACATGGAAAAAGGACCCAAGATATAAGTAGCCTAAGCAACCATGTAAGCACAAAGGACCTACAATTATGTGATAGAAATCAAATTAACCTGCAATGCATGTATGTCATAGATGACTACACTGGTTGGACCACCCCTTGAGATTGGAATGTTTGATAATATTCTGGCCATAGTAAATGCAGTCGCCACATCTCCTTCCTCTTCCATCCGTTCAAAGGATCCCGTTGGAAAGAATGGCAGTACAAGTGTAAAAGATGCGACAAAAAGCCTCGGAAGAGCAAATATCACAGAAAGCTGTTCAAAGATGACTGCTGGTGAGCTGAAAGATGCCAGAAAAGCAACATGCTGCCCACGGATATTGTGTGCATTGTTTATGAAGAGATTTGGAAAGCCATCATCAAAACTCCTGGACCATGCACAAAATATTTGTTAGTTTCCCAAAAAAAGAGTCAAATGCAAACTATTTTACAAGTATCAGCATCGTTTCTAGGACCATTAGTAAACTAGGTACAAAGAGCTCCCGCATACAGATTGCCAATTTAAGGTATCTTTACTTGGTCTCAATAACAAAATATGCTGCAATTGGAGCCTTGAACTAACTTTATAAACAATAAACAAACTATTTTTCCCTTGTGAAGATACATTCAAACTTCACCAATGTGAGCAAAGTATAGCTAGTCTTAATCTTGATAAAGGAGGAGAGTCAAGGTAGATTTACGGCTAGTGTAAAAATAGAAAAACTTTGATGATCCTCTAGATTGAATGAGACTTAAGAGCGAAACGGATATAGAGGATTCGTGCAGCTACAGCTTACCGCAACTAATTCGGAATTGATGCATAGTTGATACTTGATACATATCAGTTATCACATACAAATATCTGTGCAAATTTATTTTTCGTTTGATCTTTGCTAGGTCATTCCTCGGTGAGACTTTACTAGTCATGTTCAATGTTCCATTAGAAAATGTAATTGAAAATTGACTTTCTGTTTTCCAAATGCTATATAAAAATGTTAAAAGATAGTCTTCAGTCAAGTCCATTAGTGGTGTTTTATTCACTTACACCTTTAGTACGGCAGCATCCTTCATCTAAAAACACTGTACTCCAATTAACAAAGAAAAGCTTCAAACATAAAAAAGGGGGATTTTGGTTCAATTTACTCCCATCAAATACTTAATCTTTTCAAGAGAATTACTGCTGTTAAACTTTTGGATGGGGTTTACACCGTTAAAATGTATGCATGTCATCACAAGCCATCTATCAACAACTATAGTTTGCTTCAACATGTGACAGACTTATAACAAATGAATAAATGTGTTCATTTCTATAAAAAAATTAAGCTTTTAAATGAGGCACAATTCAACATTGGTAAAGTTGAGTGAAACAAAGACATAAAAAAGAACCCAAAAAGCAGTGGAAGATGCATAGAAAAGGTTGGTTGGGGGGTTACCTCCAGTTAATAGAGTGGAGGTGAATGCAGTCGGATTCAGAAGCAATTTTGCGAGCAAGTTCCTCCATCTCAACACAGTGGTAGAGAAGCACTTGCTTCTTCGTCAGCGCACCATTCTCCATTGTTACAGTCAAAGTGTTCTCTCACTTTTGCCGCCAATTGAGAGAGAGAGAGAGAGAGAAAGAGAGGGAAGGCGGAGAGAGGTGCGGCCTGTCTGCTACCTTTTAAAGTAGGAGTATGTCTTTTTGCCGTGGATTTTGGTGCCCTCTCTTTATTTTTGCTGATATTTTATGCCTACACAATCTTTTTTTTTTTTTTTAATAAAGCAAAGCGACTTCTTCTGCACAATTTCCACGCTACTTCAAATCAATCAACTAGTCACAATATAATTTGTAAAGTTAATTTATTCTTAGCTAGGTTATAGATTCTCAATTTGTTTTGAAAAATCTATTTTTGATAAAGTTTAGTTTGAAGATAAAAATATGTTTGGACATAAGTTTTCAAAACATGTTTCACATTTTTAAAAAAAAAAATATGAAACATACTTATACCCACAAGTTCTAAAAACTATCACAAATACCTAACAATACCTTCATCAGTAACATTCATATCATTATCACAAACCATAATCCTGAACATAAATAAATTTGGTACAAAATTATTATTTTTATAATGAACTACATAATACACTATCAGATGACCGAGAAGACGAAACAATATTGTCACAAAATAATAAATGGTGGGCTCTTTTATAAAATACAAAGTTTGGGGCAATTTTTATAAATGTAGTAGTAAAATTTTGGGCTGAAACCAGCTCTTGAGCTGGTTTGGGATTTGAGATTTGGGATTTGGGAATTTGCCAAAATATGGATAAAATTTATGAACAAACATGTATTTGCCAAAAAAAATTGGGAAAAGTTCGGCACAATCTGGACAAACGGATCCTTAATTTAAAAGAAAAAGGCAGTCCAATGCATAATGTATCCTTCATTGATGTAAGATCCGGGGAAATATAGATCGTCAACCCTAATGCAATCATTAGTGACTGCTTGTACAACTCGAACCTGTTGCTCCAAGGTTTCCCTTCATAATTTATTCTTAATTTCTTAATTAATAATCTGTTTACCCAAAAATCGGATAACAATTAAATTTATATGTGATTATAAAGATACGTGATATAACTTGGTACAAATTGAGAAAATAGATTAATATTGAGATTGATGATAAAAGAACAAATGCAAACCATACAAGTTGAATTTCCTTGGCCCTCGGGTTCAACTGCCCTCGAACCAAAGGTGTTCCAACTGAAGTATGAACAAAGTAATAAAATAACAAGATAATAAAAGCTAGAAAATGACAGTATATTGCTTTATGTTGCGTAGAGATGATGTCTTTTACAAATGATCAGATACCCTTTATATAGTAGGGGAGTCCTACTCTTGATACAGTTCTATATGGGGTAAGTAATCACATGATTAGCTAATTAACCGGCCCGTCTTTGATACGTGCCGAGATTTCCGCCGTGATCTGTACCCGATCGCGGATATTTCGTCCTTCTGTTATTCGGCTGGCAAATCTCTCTCGGTCTCGTCTGATCTCGATCTTGTCCAGTCCCGGGGTCGAACTTAACGATATAACCTTGCACTTTGGTTCGGTATAATCCGAGGTCGAACCTTAACCTATCATATCCTAGTCTCGATTAACCATATAAGTGGCGAGCCCGATTTTGACCGTATACATAATCAACCTACTAAAACGTTCTCACTTAACTAATCATAATTGAAATTGACTATATTCCTTTGACATAGATTGAGCTCTCCTTCATCTTAAAAAGAATCTAATCTTCGGTTGCCTTGATCAAGCTTTGCTTTTGTTTTTCCGGGTCTAGTCCGCTTTTTTTTACTTTCTCTATGTTAGAGACAAACGGCACCATATTAGAACATAGAATTTGGTTCTTGATAAGAATATCAAACCTTTCTGTTAAAGAAAACTACTTTTTTTTCACTTAAAGAAGAAGCTTAGCAAATGATTCCTATATCCTTTTACCTCATTCTTGAAGTGTGAAACTTTTCTAGTCAGAAGCATAAAATCTTATTGGAAGATTTTGTAACTGAAAATGGGTTGGTGGGGCACCTACAATCCTGCAGGTTTCTGAATGGTGCCTATTGATGCTAACTATTTTATTTTTCTTGGACCAAAAAAAATACTACTAGTATTTTATTTTTGTTATTTAAAACATGTTTTCCATTGTCCCTCGTTATTTTCATAGTCTCACCAACCACTCATGAAACAAGGCCGTCCTATGCTTAAAGAGTCGCTCATCACACCTATCGCCAGAGGCGGAGGATCTAAGCTTTTTAAAATGGATGTCCCATTAAAAAAGAAAAGAAAAAAGCACTAAATGTGAATTGATCCCCAATTATTTGGGGTAAATAACACACTATTCAACCAAATATTTTTATAACATAGAGTCCAATATACGATATTAGATCAATTTTACAAAATATTTACATAACATACCGAGTTTGGTAGCAGACCATGTGTCCACCTGCACCATAAATACAGCCTAAATCTGGCCTGCCTACTGCGGGATAAGAAGGTGTTAATGGTTAAAGAAGAATGGTTCGCTCTAGCCGGCTCTTTAGAAGGGAAACCTAATGCAATAGTACAAGTTATCCTTATGTAATTAAGAGGTCACTTGTATAAAATTGAAAAATCATCTTACAAATTTAAATAAACTACGACTTGTGATTCATGTCGTACTTCAAACATAGCTGGAGTTTTATACACCGGATTGCATTTTGGGACTTAGTGTAAGTTGTATAGCTTTGCTGGGGGAAGTGCACGGTTGGCCACTAATAACACATGTATTTACTTTTAAGCCACCGTTTAAAATGTCTTTAGTCTTTAACCACTGCTTTAATAAACTTTAACTATCCGGGCGAAAATATCCTTCTGCTCATGTCCTTAACTTTTGTACTTAACTTCAGGACTTCAGGACTACATGTCCTTAACTTTTGAACTTGGAACTGTAAGTTCAGGACTTCATGACTACATGTCCTTAACTTTTGAACTTGTAACTCTAAGTTCAGGACTTCAAGGCTACATGTCCTTAACTTTTGAACTTGGAACTCAAACTTCAGGACCAAGCGTCCTTGACTTTTGAACTTGTAAGTCAAAGTTAAGGACCTATTGTCATTAACTTTTAAACTTGTAACTGTAAGTTAAGGACTACTTGTCCTTAGCTTTTGAACGTGTAACTGCAAGTTAAGGACTGTCTGTCCTTAACTTTTGAACTTGAAAATCAAAGTTAAGAACCTATTGTCCTTAACTTTTGAACTTGTAACTGTAAGTTAAGGACTGCCTGTCCTTAACTTTTGAACTTGTAACTATAAGTTAAGGACTGCCTGTCCTTAACTTTAGAACTTGTAACTGTAAGTTAAGGACTGCCTGTCCTTAACTTTTGAACTTGTGTCCTTAACTATTGAACTTAACTTTAGGAATTCAGGACTACATTTCCTTAACTTTTGAACTTGAAACTCTAAGTTCAGGACCATGTCCTTAACTTTTGAATTTAACTTTAGGACTTCGGACTACATGTCCTTAACTTTTGAATTTAACTTTAGGACTTCGGACTACATGTCCTTAACACAATTATCTTTGTCCTCAACTTTTTGGTTTTTTACCATATTTTTCCTAATTATCTGTTGTTTAAGAAAAAAAGTCACTTCTTTTAGAAAATCAAAAGTCACGTCCTCCCACGTTATGATTACTATGAGTGAAACCAAGCAATTCAACTCCTGAAAGCAGACACAAAAGAAAATGAGAGGCTTATAAAATTTATATGATTAATGCATTTCGTTTCTTCTGTTCAAGATTGGGTTTCATATATGAAAATAATGGAAACACTCATACGGACCCCAGAACGCCATTGCAGAAGGGAAGTGGAGCTGTAAGGAATGGATCTGAAAATGGCGTATTTCCGTTTGGGAAGGAAAGGGTAATACTGCCTTTTCATATTAATTTTAATAGACTAGTGTCTACTTTTGTTCAGCATTAAAGTAATGCTGGATAAAAAGTAAATACCACTTTTTAAAGTGGTATTTACTTTTTATCCAACATTTTTAATGGAGCAAAAATAGCCACTACTCTATTAAAATTAATATGAAAAGACGAAGTTACCCTTTCTTCTATCTCTTTTCCTTCCCAAATGGAAGTGCAGTGTTTATACCGGCGACTGTGTTTCTTCTCATTCTCAAGTGGATTCAGTTGCGTCATGGGAGGAAACCGGCGACTATGTTTCTTCTCATTCTCAAGTGGATTCAGTTGGATGTTCTAATATTAAAATGATTCATGTTCCAGACTAGTATATACTCAATATGATTCTTTTATCTTTTTCTTGAGCCTGGCACAAATGTTTATTAACAGTCGTTTTCAATACGAATTTGTTTTTAGATCTAAAAGTTGTGAAAATAAGAAAAAGAGTGATGAGTAAACAGGAAATGCAATTCTTTCCCAGAAGTTAAGGACATGTAGTCCTGAAGTCCTAAAGTTAAATTCAAAAGTTAAGGACATGGTCCTGAACTTAGAGTTTC
Source organism: Nicotiana attenuata (assembly GCF_001879085.1). Classification (NCBI taxonomy): domain Eukaryota; kingdom Viridiplantae; phylum Streptophyta; class Magnoliopsida; order Solanales; family Solanaceae; genus Nicotiana; species Nicotiana attenuata. The sequence continues at coordinate 296,982 of NW_017671009.1, forward strand.
AAGTTCAAAAGTTAAGGACGCTTGGTCCTGAAGTTTGAGTTCCAAGTTCAAAAGTTAAGGACATGTAGCCTTGAAGTCCTGAACTTAGAGTTACAAGTTCAAAAGTTAAGGACATGTAGTCCTGAAGTCCTGAAGTTAAGTACAAAAGTTAAGGACATGAGCAGAAGGGTATTTTCGTCCGGGCAGTTAAAGTTTATTAANCCTAGATGGCGTGGGGTAGCCACTGTTTAAGTTGGTATTTACTTTTTATCCAGCATTTTTAATGCTTAGCAATAGTAGCCACTAGTCTACTAAAATTAATATGAGAAGAGTGTGTTACCCTTTCCTCCCCAAATGGAAATACACTGATGCATTCAAAACATAAAGACTTCGTATTCTCTGGTGTTCTCTTGGTACAAATCGCTGCTATGTCGAAGCATGTTAGAAATGGACCTCAGTGGACTTTTTTCGGGTATGACGTTTTATGGGAGCTTTCGTGAAGATTTTAGATTCGTCTCTACTTTTTGTTTAAAATTTGGTTGACGTTGAAGCTATTATGCTTCTGCCATTTCTCTTGTGGCAGAATCGGTGTGCTGATTATTTTTCTTTCTATTGAGTCTAATGTAATAGGGTTTATTTGCTCTTAGCTCCTTGAATTTATTTTTAGATCTAAAAGTTGTGAAAATAAGAAAAAGAGTGATGAGTAAACAGGAAATGCAATTCTTTCCCAGAAGTTAAGGACATGTAGTCCTGAAGTCCTAAAGTTAAATTCAAAAGTTAAGGACATGGTCCTGAACTTAGAGTTTCAAGTTCAAAAGTTAAGGAAATGTAGTCTTGAAGTCCTAAAGTTAAGTTCAATAGTTAAGGACACAAGTTCAAAAGTTAAGGACAGGCAGTCCTAAACTTACAGTTACAAGTTCTAAAGTTAAGGACTTCAAAAGTTAAGGACAATAGGTCCTCAACTTTGATTTCCAAGTTCAAAAGTTAAGGACAGACAGTCCTTAACTTACAGTTACACGTTCAAAAGTTAAGAACAGGCAGTCCTTAACTTACAGTTACACGTTCTAAAGTTAAGGACACGCAGTCCTTAACTTATAGTTACAAGTTCAAAAGTTAAGGACAATAGGTCCTTAACTTTGATTTCCAAGTTCAAAAGTTAAGGACAGACAGTCCTTAACTTACAGTTACACGTTCAAAAGTTAAGGACAAGCAGTCTTTAACTTACAGTTACAAGTTCAAAAGTTAAGGATAATAAGCCCTTAACTTTGACTTACAAGTTCAAAAGTTAAGGACGCTTGGTCCTGAAGTTTGAGTTCCAAGTTCAAAAGTTAAGGACATGTAGCCTTGAAGTCCTGAACTTAGAGTTACAAGTTCAAAAGTTAAGGACATGTAGTCCTGAAGTCCTGAAGTTAAGTACAAAAGTTAAGGACATGAGCAGAAGGGTATTTTCGTCCGGGCAGTTAAAGTTTATTAAAGCAGTGGCTAAAGACTAAAGATATTTTAAACGGTGGCTTAAAAGTAAATACATGTTTTATTAGTGGCCAACCGTGCACTTTCCCAAGATGTTGCATCATTATACTTCTCCCATCATCTACTTATGTGCGCACCTGCGAGAGCTGAGTGTGTGGGGTAAAAATGGCGTGTAGTAGCCACTAATTAAGGGTGTCTTTAATTTTTATCCACTAATTATAATGCTCAGCAAAAATAGCCACTACTAATAGGAAAAAGACTATTTTACCCTTCCTTCATATGCCAAAAGGTCCAAAACCCTTGTTTTTTCATTCAGAAGAGGGAAATTTGAGAGAGAGGCAAGTTCGCGTGTTCTCTGCTACTGTATCATCCTCGCATGCAAACGAGCTTCAGTTAATCTTTCTCCTTCTTCATCATCTCTGTATTCTTCTCTGAATCGATCGATCTAACTGGTAAGTTTTGAACATGTTGTCCTTAACTTTTGAACTTAAAACTCAAAGTTAAGGACAGACAGTCCTTAAGTTTTAAACTTGAAACTATAAGTTAAGGACTTCCTGTCCTTAACTTTTAATCTTTGAAATCAAAGTTAAGGACAGGAGTCCTTAAGTTTTCAACTTTGAACTATAAGTTAAGGACTTCCTGTCCATAACTTTTTAACCAGAAAGTCAAACTTAAGTTCTGCGTTGTTGCTGCGCTGCTGCTGCTGCGCTGCTTCTGCTGCTCGTTAATGTTAGCGTAGGTATAAGTTATAGCAGAAGGGTATTTTCGTCCAGTCAGCTATAAGTTTATTAAACCAGTGGCTAAAAACTAAAGACATTTAAAACACTGGCTTTAAAATAAAGACATGTGCTGTTAGTGGCTATTTGTGCACATCGCCCGTGTGTGGGGCTTATTAAACCTAAAGGTTACACACTCATTTTCTGAAATGAAAATAGACGGACAAAATGTCCAATGGGCTGAATTATTGGTGAATAAGCAAAAGAGACAACGGCCCTCAAGTCAAGATGGCCCATATGCAATGAAAATGAAGAGCCCAAGGACAACAGCCATAATGAATCCATATGCGATAAGCAATGACGGTGAAACAAAAAGCCCAAAACAAAGAAGTCTTCCCTTTGTTATTAGATGAGGAATTTTCATAAGGAAATTTTATGTCCTATAGTAAACCTTTACACTTTATTTATTATAAATAAGTACCTTTTTAAAAAAATTATTTTTTATAGTTACCTTTTAGGTTTTATAGCAAATTATTTATTTATGGTCACTTTCTACCTTTAAGCCTTTAAATACGCTGTGAAATATTTTTCTCTCTCCTACTTTATATTCTTTCTCACTTAAATTTCAATGGTCAGACCAAAGTCTCACCATTTTGGGGATGAACGAATCAAAATCTCGCATGCAGATCTGTTGAAGAGGATGAAATCACGTGATATTGATTTGGAAAAGATTCAGAACTATTGATTTTCTTTATTTCTCTCTATCAAACGCCTATTTCTTCTGTTTGTAAAGCATACTGAATATTCATATGTATTCAGCAATGTATATATATGAATTCAAATATATATACAGTATGTATTCATATGTATTCAAAATATATATGCAGTATGTATTCAACAGTTTACTAAAAATAATCCTTTAGTAAACTATGGAATGTATTCATCAGATGTATATATGTATTCAAATACATCTACAGCATGTATTCATATGTATTACTATATATTAAGCATTATATATATATATATTCAGCAGATTGTAGTGTATATATACTGAAGTTTGTGTTCATATGTATTCAAATATATCTATAGTATGTATTCATATGTATTCAGCAGATTGTAGTGTATATATATTTTGCAGTTTGTATTCATATGTATTCAAATATATCTACAATGTGTACGGTTAAACTTGCATATGTAAAATCGAATTATACCGATTGGTGTATATATTTGTATGAATTTCGAATTTTATTTAGTAAACAGAACTTCCACGAACGATAGCAACAAAGAAAGGCAAGATTGAATCTCTAGAGATAGCTCTATCTTGGGGTATTTTTCAGCTGAGAATATTCTATAACTGGAAATACAAATTATGCGTGTTATAATGAGTTAGTTGAGTTATATTAGGAGTCTATCGCGTTAATTGATTCGCTTACCGTTTTAAACAGCTGAAAGGACTCTTTTTTCCGCAGATTTACGTTACTGTATTCACGAATACAGCTCGCGAATACAATCAAATACATTCTATACTTAGCTGGACTCCCCTGTTTTCTGGCAAGTTTTGCTACTGTATTCATGAATACAGTAGCAAAAATACATCGAATACAATCTATAACAACTGAAAACATAACTATAGGAAGTAATTTAGTAAATGATAGCTATAGCAAGCTAATAACCACCAAACAATAAAGGTTTGTGAAAATTTCTCTTTTCATAAAGCACTATATTTTAGAGCCTAGTAACTATAGTTTGCCTAATTAATATTCGTAGCTACTGTTCAATTTTCACTAGCTTCTATCACTTGTATATTGTATTCATTCGCGCAATGAATGCAACATGTATCAACTGTAACTAATGCGAAATTTAAGGGTATATACAAATGATACAACTTATATCGACTATATACATGGGTGTATACAAAGGATACAAATACAACATGTATCAATGCGAAATACAAGGGTGTATACAAATGATACAACTTTTCGAATAAAACTAAGGCGAAATACAAAATACAGAAAAATAAAATGCTCTTGTTGAGAGTCAAACTCAAGACATTCGCTAACTAAGTGCACCCTCTAACCAACTGAGCTACGAGAGCTTGTTTCTCTCTTGTTTCAGTTCAAAACAATTAATTTCTTGTTTCATAGATTTCTATAACATTTAAATATAGCTACGAATGAAAATTTGTAAAAAGTATAGCTACGAATAATAAATATAGTGTAAATATTTGAGGTGTCGCGTAATTTTCCTTTATTAGATCGTTGTCTTCAAGCCCTTTTCCCTTTCTCGAAACAAAAGAATGTAAAGCAAGCTTTGAACTTGTTAGGGGCAATTAATCCATAATATCATCCATCTTTGGATCGGAATTATTAAATCGTTGGATTTTGTTCAATGCTCATCTACTCATTGCAATTCCGTTTGAGCTAGCTAGTCAAGTAAGCGTTGAACACGGATTGAGACTCGCTCGCCTCTTTGACAGCAGGAACTTAGCACCCCAAATTGTGTCAAAGCGATAACATCCATTAAGAGTAAAGTACAACATCTACCAAGGTGCCAGAACACTAGTATAACATCCATTAAGAGTAAAGCGACCCGGTAGGGTTTTTTGGGGTAGAAGGTGGAGGGAGGAAGGGGTGTTGTACTTTGTACATGCATATATATGCTAGCTACATTTCGATTGGATAACTCATTATATGCATGGCCTACAAATTTAACTTCTCAAAATGGACATGAAAAACAATAGTGCATGGTCGGCGCAAGTACCATAACGTAACCATAATGAAAATAGACTAGTCGCTCTTCTCTGAGTTCTTTGTTTCGATGATTTCTATTTCGGGGAAAAGGTCACCACAAATCTTGTGACAAGAACTTTAAAACCACATGTTCACACATAGATATCCCCAAAAGAAGACATTTAAAGAAACAAGTGTAGAAGTCTAGTGCCAATGCATCATCTTCATGAGCTAACGAACATTAAAAGCAAGTGTATGGCCATAGAAGAATACAAAAGAAAGAAGGATCAAGTCAACTGAGTTTCTTTTAAATTCTAACATGCTATATGTTTCCCATTCTTCTTCCTTAAGTTGTTCACACGCTTGTATGATTGTCTATTATCCTAGTTTCTTAGTTTGTACATAAGGAAACAAAACGAACATTTCAGTAATTGGCTTTTTGGGCCAACACGGTGGTGGTGGGGTTTGAGTTAAGGGGAAGAGTACTGCTGCCAACTATATACTCGTAAAACTCGATTCTTTAGTCTATGTGTATTTTGAATGCATCCAATATATCTTCCTATAGTATTGTCAATTTCACTTTAATGATAGAAATGGACCTTTGTATTTTGTCCCTTCTCTCTTTTTAAGTAGTCTTGGATGTGGATAGGGGTGGACACAGTTTAGGCAAATCCGAAATCCGAATTTTTTGAATTTTTTGTTTGGATTATCGGATTACGGATTGGATTTGGGGTTTAATTTTTAAAATTTTTGGATTTCAGATTGGATATTGAATTTGGTACTTCGGATCTTTGGATATCCGAAAATCCAATTTTTTTATACTTCTTATTTAATCCATTATCCATATGCTAATAGTAATAAGTTCAATACCCTACCCATTAGATACTATTTCATGTATTCAATATTAGTTATAATACCCTACCCATTAGATATGGTCTCATATATTCAATATTAATAACTAAGTTACTGTCAGAATACTTTCTATTTGAACATAGTTTTACTATTGCTACTTCTTATCGGCCGTATATGTCTTTGCTGCATTTCTTTGATACTAATTTTATTATTTGAATACTTTATTTGGATGATTGTTATGAGAATGAGGAACTTTTCAGGCAATTTAACATTAGTACTTCATTTGGATATTCATTTTTTTAAACGAAGAAACATCTCAACTTATAAGCTCAAAAGCAGAAATCCAAAATATCCAGACTGATTAATCCAAAACCGAACTTAAAAAATCCGATCCAACCCGAACATAGTTGGATTGGGTTTGGATTGTCATTTCTTCAATTCGAAAATCGAAAATCCGAATCAAAATTTAATATCCAATCCGAACCTGCCCGAACGCCCCCTAATGTGGATATATCTACTCGTAAATAATTAATGAATGATAATTAGGTAGAAAAAAATCAGATAAAATTTGAATCATATGCCTAATAATGCAGAGCGAATTTACAATCATTAAACTGCAATTTCAATTCCGAAATGACTGCATTGCCTTGACAATTACAAGTGCGTATCAAATCCATAGTGTTTAGGCACAGAGCATGGTCAGATTGATAACCATCCACCCTTTACTGTGCATGGATATAAATATCTACGCTAAATTATTTCCATAATAAGTCGTACCGTAATTCTTTCCGGGAAGTACTTTGGTATATTTGATATGAAAGAAGTCAATTTTTTGGAAAAAATTTTTTATGAGAAAATTATCTTCTGAAGTCATTTTTCGAGTTTTCTGAAGGGCAAATTACTTACTTCACTTATGAAAGGCCGTCATTTTATTATAACTATCTTAAGTTTTAGTAGCTTCACACTACTTACTCCAATTAACACTTAAGCATTACTTTTAATCTTTAATTAATATTCAAGAATTTCATCAGAGTACTTTGCAATTTGTTAATTTTATTTTTTATCTGTGAAACTATATACATTCTTTGGAGCATGCATGTCTTCACTTAATTACCAGCCAAACACTGGATAATATATTTCACGATGATAAACTCGAGATTCATCTCTAAGCTATGGCGATGAAGATCAGAGAAGGAAGAAAATAGACTGGAGAAGAATGAGCAGTTATGCTCTGTTTTTCATTCTTAACTAATAAGCTGAAGAGTACTGTACATTATATACTATTCTAACTTCTTAACTTCCTAACAGTGTTTAACTACCACTAACTAATTACACATAATTAGCTGTACACAGCTATCACTCATGCTTGATTCAATACCCCTCCTCAAGCTAATGGTTGAAAGATATCTTTCAACTTTAGCTTGGACATTAGGTAGTCATGCTGAACTCGACCAAGGCTCTTTGTTAGAAGATCAGCATGTTGTTCCTTAGTGGGCACATGATGTGTTTTGATCAGACCCTGCACTAGCTTCTCACGAACAAAATGACAATCAATGTCAATGTGTTTGGTTCTTTCGTGAAATATAGGATTGGCTGCTATTTGGATAGCAGCTTTGCTATCACAATTAAGAGTTATAGGTAGCTCAACATCCACCTCTAACTCTTTGAAAAGCCCTGTGAGCCAAGTGAGTTCAGCCACTGCTGAGGCCATGCTCCTAAACTCTACTTCTGCAGAACTCCTTGCTACAGTTTCTTGCTTCTTTGACTTCCACGAAATCAATGCATCTCCAAACTTCACCAAGTAGCCGGTTACTGATCTCCTGGTCTGTAAGCATCCTCCCCAGTCTGAGTCACAAAAACCTTCTAGTTTACCTGAGTCTCCAGATGGCATTAGAAGGCCAAGACCAGGAGAACCTTTAATATATCTCACTACTCGCAATGCAACTTCCATGTGTGACTGCTTTGGTTTGTGCATGTGTTGACTTAGAACTTGCACCACATATACAATATCCACTCTGGTCATAGTAAGATATAATAATCTGCCTATTAGCCTTTGATATTTTCCAGCATCTGCTAGCAACTTGTCTTCTGCTTCAAGAGAAGACTGTTCTTGAATGAATTTGTCATACTCTTCATAAGTGAGTTTTACATTTGCTTCCAAAGGTGTACCAGCAGGTTTTGCACCACTAAGACCCCTTTCTGCAATGAGTTCCAAGGCATATTTCCTTTGGCTCATTACAATGCCTTTAGATGATCTAGCAAATTCTATTCCAAGAAAGAATTTAAGCTCACCCAAGTCTTTCGTTTTAAACTTCAACTTCAAGTCATTTCTGGTTTGCAGAATCAATCTCTGACTGTATTGATGCAGGATGGCAAAGTCATTGCTTATGCTTCGAGACAGTTGAAGATCCACGAGAAGAATTATCCGGTTCATGATCTAGAGTTGGCAGCTATTGTTCATGCTTTGAAGATTTGGAGGCATTATCTATATGGTGCGACGTGTGAGGTGTACACGGACCACAAGAGCCTGCAGTATCTGTTCAAGCAGAAGGAGTTGAATGTGAGGCAGAGGAGATGGCTAGAGTTGTTGAAAGATTATGATGTTACTATCTTATATCACCCGGGTAAGGCCAATGTGGTGGCCGATGCATTGAGTAGGAAGTCTGCCAGCATGGGTAGTCTTGCTTATATCCCGATCAGCCAGAGAC
>NW_017671009.1:307191-314458 GCF_001879085.1 Nicotiana attenuata
GCTCTAGAGCTGAAGTTTTTCAGTTACAACACAAAAACTTCAGCTCTAGATACACCCGTATCTGGATTAGTTAAGCTACCCATAGCGATCACCCCGTTTCTAGGAGTTGAAGAATCTGGTTGTACTGATCTTGAGTGAATTGAGGAACTCCAGATTGAAGGTGCTCACTTGTTTGTTGTAACTGCTGCATCTGTGAAACTCCTGCAAAATTAGTTGTAGATCCTGCTTGTGCAGGGCTAGTGAGATTATCAGACACATAGTTGCCAGCATTGACTTGAGCACAGTTAACTGATTTCCCTGATCCACCCTTCCTTTTAGACTTAAAATCTTGTGGATATCCATTCAGTTTGTAACAAGTCTCCCTAGTGTGGCCTTTAAAGTTGCAGTAGTCACAATGTAGATTAATTCTCTTGGATCTATAGCCAGAATTTGGATGATTTCCTCCTCCAGCTCCAGATTGACCATAATTGGCTCCATTCCCTTTGTTACTAAACAAGGTTGTCATGTCATTTCCCACATAACTGTGATTTTGTCCATGGTTTCCTTTTGCATTCAGCTGCATTGAGGCTCCAGTTGGTATTCCTTTGTTACTGAACAAGGCTGTACCTTCAGTAACTTCTGAGACCTGAGAGGACAGGGACAATGCTCTTCTGCTTTCTTCAAAAATAATCATTGAGTAAGCCTTGTTTATGGAGGGTCTAGGAGACATATTCAAGATCTGATTGCTTGATTGGGAGTATGTTTCATTTAGACCCATAAGAAACTGTAACAGCCTTTGGTACTCGAAATGTTCAACATATTTCTTCTATTCTTCACATCCACACCCAGGGCAGGGCATAAGAGCATCAAAGTCTGCCGATAGTTCCTTCAAGTTCGAGAAATAGGCAGACACAGTAGACAATCCTTGGGCCAGAGTTGCAATTTGTTTGTGCAAATATAACACCCTAGAACCATTGACTTTATCAAACGTCTCTTTGAGATCCATCCACACTTTGTGTGCACTTGAAGCATAGACCATGCCACTTAGCAATTAAGCACTCACAGAGTTCATAATCCATGATAGGACTATAGTATTACATTTTTCCCAAAGTTCATGAAGAACTGGAGGGAATTTTTCTTTTGGATATCTTCCATCTACAAACCCTAGCTTGCTTTTGCCTAACAGACTAACACGCATAGTACTACTCCACAAGGTGTAATTCTCAAGTTCTGTAAGCTTGACAGAGATGAGAGAACTACCTGGAGTGTCGCTTGGTTGCAGAAATAGTGGATGATGCTGATCGGCCACTGGTGCAATCACTGGTTAAGCAGCTACTCCTTCGCGAGTCGATCCATTGTCTTCTCCAGTAATCGCCATTGCCAACAGAAAGCTCAGTCACACAGATGTCAATTGCTCAAAATTGATCTAACCCTAATGTTTAGGAATTGAAGCAATTGCTCAAGCTCAAATGATTGACTAGCAGAAACAATTAAGGAGGATGAATCTGGAGTTAGACTCGAGTAATCTGGATCATTAACTCCAGCTCTGATACCATGATGAACTCGAGATTCATCTCTAAGCTATGGCGATGAAAATCAGAGAAGGAAGAAAATAGACTGGAGAAGAATGAGCAGTTATGCTCTGTTTTTCATTCTTAACTAATAAGCTGAAGAGTACTGTACATTATATATTATTCTAACTTCTTAACTTCCTAACAGTGTTTAACTATCACTAACTAATTACACATAATTAGCTGTACACAGCTGTCACTCATGCTTGATTCAACAAAAACATTATTTCTATGGAAGATTATGACTTCCATCATATCAAACATACTTTAAATCTGAGTATATCACATGATTCTTATAAAGATGAATAACTTAGCGACTGAAATGTTGCAACTATATACTGATGACTTCAGGTTTTGACAAGTGATCCCAATTATAACAGCATTTGAAACATTAAAACATCAATGTTTCTGCACTTTTTATAAGTTAATTTTGTATGGGTCCAAATTTGGTGACCTCGGTAACGGATACACACTACAAAGGACGGGGTCGACCATGATATAATAATTGAAGGTTGTTCTCACAAAGGCTGATGCCAAAAGCGGGCAACCGAGATCAGAAAGTAACGATAGCATAGGTTCAGAAGTGGACATAAAGAATATTCCTTTGAATATTCTATACTGTACTTTTTAGGATTTTTAGAGAATATCCTCTATAATTAGGAAGAGATAGGGAACAAAAGGGGATCTTCATTTTTTCTGGACAAAAGACATATTGTAAGAGTTGACAAAGGAGAATATCCAAAAGTTGTCTTATTTTGTTGGTAATACTAATAATCACACATTGTTCCATCTGGATCCATAAATCTAGAGATTCCATATCCATCCCAACTTCATACTTTTCCACGTTGCAGACAGAGAAAAGGGGCATCCCAATCATATGATAGTTGGGTGGTAGATCCCTTTTCATTACATTTATTGCCATTGCTCACATTCATTGCATATTTATACCACCTTATTTATTGTCAATCATAGTGTATTGAATCCGTTATTTGATGCATCTGAACACTGCTCGTTTCATAAATCATTTATTTTATCCGGTCTAGAAGTTATTAAATTCAACTAAGATTCACCCCTTTAATTCATCAATTAATTGGTTTAGCTATTATTTGCTCAAACAGAAACCAAATCTGACAACAATGAGATTGGTTCAAAATTGATAAAACAATAAAAATTATGGTTTCCATTAGCCATTACAATGCTAGATAACCATTTTCATGGTTAATACTAAGGTGTTTTCCGGTAAAGATCATCTCCATCTAGCTATACTTTAATTATGAAGTTCGAGGGTGTAATCAAAGCATGAATATTGGGAAGGATTAGCCGTTCACCCTTATTTGAATGGCATGTCGTTGGCATAATTTCGGATGGTAAAAAAAGGAAAAAAGATCACATATTAGCATGTACTGTTAGTGATTTCACAAATCTCATAACTGGTAAATTTATTCAATTGTTTATTTCAAAAATCAGTATATATCTACTCTAATTAAGTAGCAAATTCACTTGTTCAAGCATTAAACAAAATTAAGTCATTATTTAGTGAAACAAGACGAAAAGGAAAAAGAACAACACATATATAGCAGGGTCCTGGTGGTGGCTTTAGGCTCCAGGATCTCTGTTTTGCTTTCATTTCTTTTGCAACCTTGTCCCTCTGATGTGTGCTTTCTTTGGGTCGAACAGAATTTTGGATGAAAGATAAATGAAGTGGTGATAGGACATTCAGAGGAAAATATGATTAGAACGCGTCTGTACTTGGCTGTCCAAACGCCTCAGAAGTGTTAAGACAACCAAGATATGGGGAGCTGAAGTGGTTATCGTTACCAATAACCAAGAAGAAAGTAGAGATGTGGTTGATACATGTGAGAAGCCAAAATTTGGGTCAATTTCACCGTTGATTATTCAACTATCTTTTAATTTTACTAAAGTCACTTAAATTATTTTTTGTCAATTAAAAGTAATTAAACATTATCATTGGAATTAATTTTTTTTTTTAACCAATTGGGTCATGGGTCAAATCACATCAACGGAGAAATGGACCTAAAGCGGGTATGGTCCATTGACGCTTATGTGGCCTTTATTTTTGGATTTTTCTCATTACATTTTATGCCATGTCATATTTAAAGTAGTGGTTTGAGCCAAGATGATTTCTAAGTGACAATGATAAAGTTTAGTTACTTTTAAGTGACAAAAAATTAGTTAAGTGATTTTAGTGAAATTGAAAGATAGTTGAATGACCATCAGTGAAATTAGCCCGCCAAAATTTCTTGCTTTTGATCCTATATGAGATTCTTGAATTTCCTAATCACGTGCATTTCACGTGCATCTTTTGTCAATCAATACAAACTATTTTAAGAAATGTGTAACTATATATTATTAATCCGTTATAAAAGTGCGAAACTCCTAAAAACTCATAATTTGTATTTTCTTCTGTGTATAGTTGAAAACTTCTCTCTTTTAACATGTAATTTTTGCAATAAATATTATCCTTTCTGTTTCTTTTTACTTGTACTCCATATACTAAATTTTTTTCAAGTGGGTTGAGAATTAACTTTTTTTTTTAATTTTTTTTTACCCTTCTCATTAAGTAACCATTTCCCAATTTGCGTGCTTTACATGTATGTCTTGTGTCAATTATTACAAATTATTTAAAAATCACATATATTAAAACACTAGTTCGTCTATGCTGTTCTATTAGAATTACCTTCTTCGTTTTCAGTAACTAGCGCAAGTAATTCATTAATTCTCTTTATATTGTAAAAATTGCACGGGGCGCCTTATTTTGACGCCCCTTTTTAACCTGTAGCCGCTTTGTCTTTCTGTTTGCATCCGTGCCCACTTTTTAAAAAACTTCAGCTTCCCTTTCTCCTCCCCTTCTCCTTCTTCATTTTCTCATTGTCTGGAAACACAACTCCGTGAGGACTGAGGAATGATATGGTCATACCATTGATCAGAAAAAGGCACCAACACGAAACAAAAAAACATAACAACAAATCAAATATGTTGTAATATATATAAAACATAGAAACCGTAAAGAAAATGGAGAAACTGATCATCAGCTATCAGAGATTCAAATGTTAAAAAGAAAAGTTTTCGAAAACTAAATAACATAACAACAAAGCATTTATTTGGCAATAAAAACAGAACGCAAAATCGGATGCATTAGATGATCACAATACAGTTAATTAGATGTAACTGTATCTTCTTGGTGTCCTGAGCTGAAGATAATTAGACAAAAACTTCAGCTCTATAGCTGAAGTTTTTCAGTTACAACACAAAAACTTCAGCTCTAGAGCTGAAGTTTTTCAGTTACAACACAAAAACTTCAGCTCTAGAGCTGAAGTTTTCTAGTTACAACATAGAAACTTCAGCTCTAGAGCTGAAGTTTTCCGGTTACAAAGACAAATACTTCAGCTCTAGAGCTGAAGTTTTCCAGTACAAAAGAAAAACTTCAGCTCTAGAGCTGAAGTTTTTATGAATTTTTTATTTTATAACCGGCAAACTTCAGCTCTAGAGCTGAAGTTTCCCGGTTACTAAACAAAAACTTATAAAATAAAAACTTCAGCTCTAGAGCTGAAGTTTTTCTTTTATAACTGGCAAACTTCAGCCCGGTTACTAAACAAAAACTTATAAAATAAAACTTCAGCTCTAGAGCTGAAGTTCGCGAGTTACAAAACAAAAACTTCAGCTCTAGAGCTGAACTTCAGGCCCGGCTACTAAAATGCTGAAGTTTTGTGTGATTGCCTTTGCTACTTCAGCCCCGTGTGCTGAAGTTATGCGAAAAAGCGGGTACGCTTGCAACTTTTTTTTGCAAAGCGGGCACAGGTTAAAATGTGGTACAAAAAGCGGGTATAGATGCAAATGCCCCCTTTATATTGCAACAAATATCTGGACAGCTTATTCAAATAATTGGCCCATTGAATTATACCTTTGCAACAGATACTAATTTCTCTGTTTTTTAATATATAATTTCTCTTTTATTTGTCCACTTTAAAAAATTAAAAGAGAATCAATTATCCAAATAGAATCCAGCTTGTTAGTCATCAAACTGTTACGACCCTAGTTCTCCCTCCGTAAACCGTCGTGACGGCACCTAGTTTCTACAACTAGGTAAACCTAACATTGCGGAAAAAGGAGCGAAAACATAAAAGCTATCAACTAATAAGTAAATTTAAACAAGAAATGCGATGCCGCTCGGCATATACAATAATCATTTCTGAATAGTACATAAACTCTCCCAAAACCCGAAATATCATAAGTCACAAGCTGAAGAAAGGCACAGTACTTCTGATATTTTATACTTTAATACCACACAAGAGGGGGGGGGGGGGAGTGATTTGTGTGGTACCCAATTTTCGCTTATCTTGATTATAGAAGGACTGGGTTCTTCTATGTGTTCCAACCACTACTGTTTGCGGAATAATAAGTAAAGAAAATAAAGAACACAGAGATTTTACGTGGAAAACACCTGGCTCAAAAGGTGAAAAAACCACGACCTACTTTCCAGTAGGATTTTCCCAAACTCTCCACTAAAATCACTGAGCCAAAAACTGCATTTACAAAAACTCTTTTGTAAACCTAGGATTAACTCTAATCCCGTTGTGGCACACAGCCTCAACTGTTGCGACAACTTCGAGTTAACTCTAACTTGAAAACTCTAAGTACCTAATACAATTGCTTCTAAATAAGCTGAAAGGTACAATGTAAAATCACCTACTACAATTGAACTAGAATAAAAGATAGACACTTGGAATTGGTTCTTCTATCTGGTTCAAGTAGCTTCAGGATTGCACGCTTGAATCACACATAAATTGCTTGCAAAATTGCCTTGCTATTTTGCTCTCAATTCATATTTAACTTCTGCTTATGTGCATTACCTGTAAAGGAGAACAACACTAATACTTAAGGAGTTAGCAATTAGATATTGACTAGGATACAGAAGCTCCTCTTCCATGGTGAAAGAGTTCTAGTTGATCTCATACTCTAACTCTTATCATTTTCCTAAACCGTGTTCCCTTTGTGTAAGGAGTCTTTCTCCTTATCCAATATGCAACCTTTTCGATCATGATCAAGAGATATTACTTCTGATAAGTTAGGCTTATCTCCTTCACGTGCATCTCACATGTTTGGGTTGATCACTACTGTGCCTCACAAGATGGACCTGGTCCATGTATGAGTTCTTTTGTCAGTCTTCAAAACTTCACATTTACTTGGGCCAACAACTTCCATACTCCAGAGTCTAATACAAGAAGAAAATACAAGAAGGGTTGACATGGGGTGGAATAGATAGGGACTTCGAGGTCTGCGGACGCGGCAGATATACCTTGAAGTCACTACAGCTGGCTCGCTTCACTGGTGATATAGCTGGTAAGAGGTACCTGGATCTGCACACGATAAACATGTGCAGGAAAGGACATGAGTACACCACAACGGTACCTAGTAAGTGCCAAGCCTAACCTCGGTCGAGCAGTGACGAGATCAGGTTAGGGCCCTACTGGTATAAATATAATGAAATAAGACAGAAAACAAGTATTACAATGAAATAAGTACGAAAATTTAACAGGAATAAAATTCAATAAAATCCAACAGCTCATAACACAGTTATAGCTACAGTGGACCCCCGAGATACCGTCACGTAGTCCCAAACGTAAATATGCCAGGGGATCTTCCGGAATACCGTTCCGTAGTCCCAAAGTAAATATACAATGCTGGGGGGGGGGGGG
>NW_017671009.1:314478-385421 GCF_001879085.1 Nicotiana attenuata
AATGCTCGGGGGGGGGGGGAATCTCCCAGAATACCGTTCCGTAATCCCAAAATAAATCTGCAGTACAGGGGGGATCTCCCGAAATACCGTTCCGTTGTCCCAAAGTAAATATACAGCTCAACCAAACAGAGATAACAGTTATAGCAAGAAAACACACAATTTAGGCTAAATCCGAGTTAAGGAACAACATGAAATCTCACTAAAACATGCTGCACCGAGTTCAGATAAGCAGTTAAGGCACGTAGGCATGCTTTCCTAAACTAAACACGATAGTTACATATACTAGTGTTGCTCAATTTAAAGGGAAACAAATATTTGCTTAATGAAAATGGGGTTTTTCAACAAATAGCTCGTGTACGCACTCGTCACCTCACGTATACGGCGCTCATGTATCAAACAGTACCATATCCTAAGGGGAGTTCCCCCACACAAGGTTAGGCAAACCACTTACCTGAACCAAGCTCAATTCAATCCAAAATAATGCTCTTTCCACGAATATCCAGCTCCGGATGGCCCAAATCTAGCCAAATCAATTACATAATATAAATATAGCTACAAACAACTAATTTAGCTAATGAAATCAAAGCTAAGGCAAGAAAATAGAAAAATGCCAAAAAGTTCTCCCCGGGCCCACGTCTCCAAATCGGGTAAAAATTACCAGATAAGAACACCCATTCACTCACGAGATCACTCGTGCAAAAATCATCCATATTCGACGCCTAAATCCCACTCAAATCTCAGATTTTTGGTTGGGGGACTTTTCCCCCCAATTTCGCAACTTCCTCACTCAAATTCATTAATTTAATGAAGAAACATTGGATTAATGAAATATGATCAAAATAGGATTAGGAATCGTTACCCAATGATTTCCTCTAAAAAACTCACGAAAAATCGCCTTCCTCTGAGCTCTAAACCGAATTTTGTGAAATGAATTTCAAACCCTTGAATCTGCCCTTTTCTGCCCAGCGATTATCGCACCTGCGGGCGAAGGACCGCATCTGCGGTCCCGCACCTGCGGAATTCCATAGCAGGTGCGGCTTTTCACTTAAAGCACCTCGTCCACATATGCGATCAAGTGGTCGCACCTAAGTGTGCGCACCTGCGGACCCTTGTCCGCTTCTGCGGTCCCAGACCGCTCCTGCAGTTCATCCTTACGCATCTGCGATGCACCTGCGGGCATCACAGATGCGGAACTCCACTCACACCAGCGATCCAAGACCTCTTTCCTATTTCCGCTTCTGCGGTTCCACAACCACTTTTGCGGCTCCGCACCTGCGGCCTAAAGTACGCAGGTGCGAAAACACCAGGTGCATCAACTTCAGCAATTTGCATAAGTCTCAAACCAATCCGTTAAGCACCCGAAACTCACTCGAGGTCCCCGGGACCTCAAACAAACATACCGACCAATCCTAAAACACCATGCGAACTTAGGCGAGCCCTCAAACCACCTCAAACAACGCTTAAAACACAAATGACCCTCCAATCCAAACTTAATGAACTTGAAACTTCAAATTCCCACACCCGATGCCGGAACCTATCAAACCACGTCCGATTGGCCCCACATTTTGCACACAAGTCATATTCAACACTACGGACCTATTCCAACTTCCGAAATCAGATTCCGACCCCGATATTAAAAATTCCATTACCGGCCCAAAACTCCAAAAATTCGACTTTCGCCATTTCAAGCCTAAATAAGCTACTGACCTCCAAAACACAATCCGGACACGCCCCTAAGCCCAAAATCACCCAACGGAGCTAACGGAATCGACAGAACTCCATTATGGAGCCGTCTTCACACTATTCCGACTATGGTCCAAATTCTAAGACTTAAGCTCTCATTTAGGGACTAAGTGTCCCAAAATACTTCAAAAGTCAAAATGGATCATCCCGACAAGTCACAATAGCAGAAATAGTGTCATGGCCCAAAATCCACTAAGGGTCGTGATGGCGTTGGACACCGCTGTCAGGTAAGCCAACCATAATACTTAATTAAATTCTCGTTTAAATAATTGTGCAAACTATGATTTTCCTTCAATTTGGCTAGTAAAAGATAATCTTTACAAAATAAATAAAAGAATGTTTAGAAGTTAATACAGAATACCCCATAATCATCCCAGAACCCGATATCACAGGTGCATGAGCAGTTTCTAGGAAATAATGTAATACAACAACTATCCGAAATACAAATTGGATAGAAAAGAAAATACAGTACAATACTCTGAAGGAGACTCTGCTGGCTGCGGGTCATCTCGAGAGGTGCAGCTCACCTAAGTCTCCGTATCAAACATGCTGCTGCGCCCAACTAGGACACTAGACATACATGTGACTGTGCAATAAAAATGCACAGCAAGTGTAGCACCAGTACAGAAAAAACAACGTGTACTCAGTAAGTATCCCACCTAATCTCGAAGAAGTAGAGACGAGAGGTCGACTTCGACACTTACTAGTGGTCCAATAATGATACACCAATAATAAAATAAATCAAGGATTTTTATAAACATGGTTGTAACTCGATAGAATGAAGCAAGTAAACATATTAAACAAACATGTATAAAAAATGTTAAACAATTCCCTTCTTTACGACTATACTCAAGCTCTCAACTAGCATGTTCCCTCCGTAACCGGAACATATACCTAAAGGTATAGTGGCTTTCATAAAATGGTTGTTGTCACACCTCCTTTTTTACCACCCGAGGGGGATATAAGGGAGATTTTCCAATTTAAGTGATATTATTCAAAATGAGATTATTTTATTTAATTTTCAGAGTCGCCACTTGGGATAATTTAAGGTGTCCCAAGTTACCGATTTATTTTAAAATCCCAAATCGAGGAAATTTTAACTTTATTTTAAAAGTTTGCGAACCAGAAATTCTAAGGAATTCTGTTAACCCGGGAGAAGGTGTTAGGCATTCCCGGGTTCCGTGGTTCTAGCACGGTCACTTAAACTATTAATAATGGCCTATTATCTGATTTACTACATGTTTTAAACCCATTGTGCATTTTAGCTTTATAACCGCTTTTAATTAATTTAAACCGCTTTTAGGAATATTCAACGTTATTTAAAACATGCCTTGAACCACGCTACATGAAATGCACCCGCGGTTCGCGACACGTTCTATTTAACATTATTGAGAATTAAAATTGGGTCACATGAAATGTACAACCGGATTTAGTAATTAAAAATCACAACTACGTCACGGGAACCGTACCCGTAGCTATGATGAATTATTTAAAGAACGCGCCTAAAGCAACTACGAATGTTTGAGTTGACAACATTTATGAGGGCCATGGAGAGTTCAATTGATGGCACACCTCAATTTTACAAGGTTTGAATTAAGTTCGTGAGGGCCATGGGTTATTAAAGGGAAAATGGCACACCTCAAATTTTCTACAAGAGTTAACTAATCATATGAGGGCCATGGGCTTAAGGGTTTTATTTGGCACGGCACACCTCAAAAGGTTTTAAAAGAAAAAGTATTTAATTAAGGGATTCTAAGGATGTTCTTATTGTAAAACTAACTTAAACTTAACGAGGAAGCTATTGATTATAAACTAGTTTTAGTCGTTTTGAACAAGGGGAATGGGCCAGCAACTTCTCTATATTTAGGCAATTCAGCTTTAAGGCTGTCTGTGGGCTCACGAGTTGGCCCAGGAGAATAGAACTCCAATTTCCTCTGCCCAAGTCATAACTTGAATTAATTTTTACCCACATTGGGCTCATACCAGGCGGGCCCAGTTATGGTTATCTACATCTGGGCCTATCTACCTTTACATTTTGAGGTCCAAAATCATGTAATACATGTTTTACAAAAATTGTAACCCAATTCCCTTCTTATTAGAAAGATTAAAATCCACAGGTCGAAGATACAATTCAAGTTCTGATTTGCAAGACATAAAAGAACATATTCATATACTGTAATTCATAAAGGAACTTTTCGGCTGAGTTAAACTATTGGGCTTAAGGCCTAGGCCCAATGACCTAGGCCCAGACTTGTCACCATTAGTTTTCCTTCTTTGGGCTAAGTCTGGCCTTTATTAGATGAATTGAATGGGCCTTGAAGAGCTGGCCCATGGCCTTAGCCATTTTCATGCATACAAAAATTCATTGATAAACGACCATATATCTAGGCAACATTTGTTTCGAAATCACTACACTAAGACTTAATTTACAGTATTCCCAAATAAAATGAAAGTTTTCCATAATTACATCGTAACCTATTAATACATAAAATAACTAAAGAAAAAAACTAATTTACTACAAGTGTCTTAATAACTTTAAAGAATGCGCTGCCTCTTTTTGGACATGACTTGTCCACCAAAGCTGGGCTTCCTTCATGAAGAGCATCGAATCCATACCATATACTAGGGTCCCAAAACTTCAGCCTCTAAACCTGCTGATTTAGCCAACCAGTGGCTAAATCTGCAGGTTATAACCCATGGTTAAACAATCAAAGAAAAAAAAAAAGAAGAACAATGGATTAAGTAAGAAGAATCAGATGAAAAAGGGGAAGCATAATTCAAATAACTCCTGAAAATCATTAACCTAGATGTTCTGTTATGAGACAAGGCTGTTGGTGCAATTTTAAGGCCATTTTCAGACTACTGAAATACACATGAAACACAAGGAAAAAATGAACACATTAATTTCTGCCATTGAATCATACGAGCCATACACACATAATCATGAAGCATAGTTCCAGACTAATAATTTCATTTGATGTAAGGGTTGGTTACATACCTTGAAAGAGAAAATAGCAAAAGTGACCAAATAAAGGTCAAGGAAAAACCAAGGAGTTTCAGCAACCAACACACAACACCAAACCCGGAAATGATCCAGAAAGTTTGAACCAGAAGAAAACAGCTTTGAAACCAGAAAAAGAAAGACTAGCTAAAGAGGGTAGGGAAATTTCCACTTCACACCATATTTTGAACTTGTAAGGAATCAGAGGTTTTGGAGTTCTTTTTTTTTTTTTTAAATTTCTGGGATCTGAATTCTTCTAAAAGAAAATGGAGCCTTTCTGTAGTAAAAAAAATGCTGATCAATGCTAAAAGATTGTCTACACCATTTCAGAGTAAGTGAACCTATATATATAGGCTGCCTTGGGGAGGGTATCTTTTAGGCATATTCCTTATCCTAGGGAATAATAGTACTGTCCTTGGTACAGCTGTCCTATGTTTCAGCATCTTTTTGTAACAGCTAGGATAGCTGTACCTTTTTCTAGGGAATTTCTGATTTCTAGCCTAGGTGGAAACCCATTTTTAACCTTCAAGTTACTGCTTATTTCAGCCTTAACCTAAACTTTTTAGTTCAAACAGGTCCCTAAAATTTTGTTTATTGATTCTCAAATCAGCCAAACACACTTGAAACAAATCAAAAGATGCAACAGATGTTAATAGAAAAGTGAAAAATAAGAAAGCTAATGTAACTTGAACTTGAATCAGC
Source organism: Nicotiana attenuata (assembly GCF_001879085.1). Lineage (NCBI taxonomy): Eukaryota > Viridiplantae > Streptophyta > Magnoliopsida > Solanales > Solanaceae > Nicotiana > Nicotiana attenuata. The sequence continues at coordinate 319,925 of NW_017671009.1, forward strand.
CTAATTATCAATAAGAGACTGTTCTTCCTAGCTAACTACAACAATTAAACTACATTTACTAGAAACCATAAAGAAATCCTAGAAGCTAAACTAATCAGGCATATGAATCAAACAGGTTAATTAACTCAATCAAACACACAAATTTAATTTCAGAGCTAGAAAAAGGGAACGTTTAAATAAAACAGAATCATGGTGATCAATTCATTAAAACCCTAATTAAACTTAACTCATGCAATTTTGGCACAGAAACTTAAATAATTTCTGATTAAACAACTAATCCAAAAAAAAAAAAAATCAGATGAACATGTGGTCAAGAGAAGAAGTCCTAAAACTATCAGCCTAAAACATGCAGCTATGAACATGAAAAGACAAACAAATAGGAAAAAGAAAAAGGAAATGACAGGGGATTCTCAGAAAGGAAAAAAAATGAAAAGCAAGCGGGAGGAATTACCTACACTTGTTTTTTTTTTGATGAACCGGACAAAACCAAATAGCAAGCCTCGAACGAATTTGAAGCAAAAAGGGCATTAGGAACATGGAACTAACATTAACCGACTATTCTCAATGAGAATAATCGGCTAATGAAAGTTTGGAGTTCCAAGGCCTAAATTCTGACCGGGGAAAAAGGGTACGGGCTCAGATTGGAAATTAGGAGAGACCGGCTGGGGTTTTTGGGGAATTTGTACTGGTTTAGGGCTCAGGGGGATATGATGGGTGTAGGGTATGATTTTGGAGTGGATTGGGGCGGTTAGGATTTTGACCTTGAATCTCAGATTTGAGATTCGAAATGTTTGAAGGTGATTCGAAGGGATTTGTTTGGAGATTTGTAAAGAGGAGGTTGTGGGGGTTTCAGGGTGTGAATTTTGGGGGGCTTTGGACCACCTGAACCGCCGTGAAGGGATTTCCGGCGGTGGTTTGCGGTGGAGGCGGTGGAGGCGGTGGAGGCGGTGTGGAGTATGAGGGCGGCTAGGGTTTCTCTTGGTTAGAGAGACTGAGTGAGAATGAGGGGATCCGATGGGGGGTGGGTCTGTCTTCGGACAGTTAAATATTAAATGACCAACTAGTTCCGAGCCGTTGGATGATCGAAATCCAACGACTGTGATTAATCCAAATGAAATGGGGTCGTTTGGGGATTGTGAAGCTGGACCGGGTGGATTAATTGTTAGGGCTTGGGTTCTTGGGTAATTTGGACGGGTCTGGGGCTGAATTTAAGTGTAAAAGAGGGCCCAATTTCAAAAAATAAACCCCTTCTTCAATTCTTCCTTTTATTTCTATTTTTTTCCTTTTTCTTATAATTAAAAATCCAACAATTTTAAACCCTAAATTATCTAAAAGTGTGAAATTAAACTAATTAACTAATTATAAAAATCATAAACATCACTTAATTCTAAGTTAAAAAGGAAAAATCAATAAACTAAAAATTAAAAGACAAAAATGTAGAATGAGATATTTTTTTGTGATTTTCAAATTTTCGTAAAACAAATAATTACTGATTAATTCTAAAAATGTAAAAACAAATCCTAAATGCAATGCATGATATTTTTGGTATTTTTTCATGATTTAAATAAAAATTAAACATGCACAGAAATGCAAGTAATTAAGAAAATTCTAGAAAAATTCCTAAAAATGGCAAATAATTAACAGAAAAAATCTATTTTCTTGGGATTCTGTAGGAGTAATTCATATAGGGCAAAAATCACATGCTCACAGTTGTTACAATTTCAAATCAGGGAAAGATCCTCAGATACACTAGCTGCTAGCCAAATGTTAAGCACGAGTCCCATAAGAATGATGATGATGTGTGTGTGTGTATATATATATATATATATATATATATATATATATATATATATATATATATATATATATATATATATATATATATATATATAGGAAATGCCGAGGCGTACGACCCGATCTAACATAAAAGTAAAATGTGCACTACCGAGGGTCGAACAGCGCTAACTATAGATGCATCTATTAACCTGCCGAGGCGAACGGCCCGCTCCCATGAGAGTGTGGTACATAAATCCTGCCGAGGCAAACGGCCCGATCCCATAAGAGTAGTAGAAGGAAATTTTCCGCTCGCGAATCATACATGCGACGCGGTAAAATATAAATTTAACATTAAAATCATATCTCTTTCTTGATTCTTTTCAAAATAAGGGAAATTCAGCTTGTAGCTTTTTAAGGAGATTACCCCGCTCGCGAAACATACATGCGATGCGGTTACACATAGATTTCTCAAGCTATTATAATATTCCTTCAATTCTCTTCAAAAAATACGCAGTTCAGATAAAAACTTTTAGTATCTCAAATTCCTCAATTTCAACTCTTTTCAAGAGATTTACTAAGCAAACTCAATCTCGCTTCTTCTCAAGGCAAACAATAAACATAAATCAACAACAATATCAACAAGGCATGGTGTAAACCTAAAACTACCCGGACATAAGCATAATAGTAGCTACGCACGGACTCTCGTTACTTTGTGCGTACGTAGCCCCCACAAATAACAACACATAACCAATTAATTCACCTATGTGAACAATTCCCTCTTACAAGGTTAGAAAGGAGACTCACCTCGCTCCGAAGTTCTATAACCGGCATTCCATGCCTCTTCCGACGATTCAAGCCGATGCCCCAACGCTCCAAAACTAGCCAAATATCGAACAAACCAATGAAAATACATCCTAATACTCATAACAATTCAATTTATATAAATCCCAACTCCGCTCGAAAAGTTGACAAAATCGCCCTCATGCCCACGTGCCCGGATTCCGAAATTTTTTGAAGATAAAGTTTACCCACAACCTCACGAACTCAAATATATGACTGGCTCTCAATTTCATGTCCAAAATCGTGGTCAAAATCCATGAATACAAATTTCCTAGGTTTTCTTCAAAATCCCAAAATTTCTACTAATTTACATGATTTTCCATGTTAAAATCTAGATATAATCCAAGTAATTAACTTGCAATAGGTTGGAATCACTTACCTTGACATGGATGCTGAAAATGGAGCTCCCAAATTGCTTTTAGGTCGGCTCCCATGGAGAAATGAGATGAAATGAGGCATTCCCATTTTTTTACACTTATACACTGCCCAGACGACTCTTCTTTGTGTTCGCGAGACCCCCATCGCGTTCCCGAAGAAGAAAATTCCCAAAAATCATTTTCCAAACTATTCTCAGACAACCTCTAGTATAATGGCCATAACCTTTGGTACAAAACTCCAAATAACAAATGGTTTAATGTTTTGAAAACTAGACACCAGGATATGCAACTTTCATGTTTTGGTCATCTCCCAATTCCTTATATATTTTGAGATATAAGTTGCCAAAGTCAGCCCTGTGCAACACAAATTTCTTCTTCATCTTCTCGGACAGCCTGTAGTGTACCAACCATAACTTTTTGTACACACATCCAAATGCTAAATGGTTTATTTTCTAAAACTAGACACAAAGAGCTACAACTTTTATTTTTGGATCATCTCCAAATTCCTTATAGATTGCGAGATATGAGCCTCCGAAGTTAGACTTGTGCAACAGAGATTTCCTTCTTTCGCGAACGCGAGGATCTCTTTGCGAACGCGAATACCAGAGTCCCTGAAGCCAAATCCTTCTACGCGAACACGAGAGGATCCTCGCAAACGCGAAGAACAACACCAGACACCAGCATCAGCTATTGCAAAACAGCCCAAAATGATCCGAAACCACCCCGAAACACACTCGAGGCCCTCGGGGCCCCGTCCAATCACACAAACCAGTCCCATAATATAACACGGACCTGCTCGAGGCCTCAAATCACATCAAACAACATCGAAATCTTGAATCGCACCCCAATTCAAGCTTAATGAACTTTAGAACTTCAAACTTCTACATTCAATGTCGAAACCTATCAAATCACGTCCGATTGATCTCAAATTTTGCACGCAAGTCACATTCGACATTATAGACCTACTCCAACTTCCGGAATTAGATTCCGATCCTTATATCAAAAAGTTCACTTCCGGTCAAACTCCTCAAATACCATCAAATTTCTATCTTTAGCCAAATGAATCCAAAATGACCCACGGACCTCCGAGTTCACTTCCGATCCCTCTCCCAACACCAGAATCACCATACGGAGCTATTCCTAGACTCGGAATCCCAAACAGACATTGATAACACTGAAATGCACTTCAACCCAAACTTATGAAATTCTTCCAAAAATGCTAACTTCCATAATAGGTGCCGTAACGTTCCCGCGTCTTCCAAAACGCGATCCGGACATACGCCCAAGTCCGAAATCATCATACGAACCTGCTGGAACCTTCGAATCTCGATTCCGAGGTCGTTTACTCAAAAATCGAATCTTAGTCAATTCTTTCAACTTAAAGCTTCCGAAATGAGAATTCTCTTTCCAAATCAACTCCGAACTTCCCGAAATTCAATTCCGACCATGCGTACAAGTCATAATACCCGAAGTGAAGCTGCTCATTGCCTCAAACTGCTGAACGATGCGCTAGAGCTCAAAACGACTGCTCGGGTCGTTACATTCTCTCCCACTTAAACATACGTTTTTCCTCGAACCTACTAAGAGCTGCGCGTCCAAAATCACTATTCAACACCTCGTGCACCAACCAGTGCTATTACAACCCAGTTGAGCACATTAGCTCGATCAATTCTGAAGATATTCCATTTTATTCAAGAAAATAAGCTTAGAGCCCAATTCCAACATCCGGAATTCTCTGCCAGGCCTGCTTCCAATATATGAACACCGTATCAATCACTACACGAGGTACCAGAGCATGACTGCATGCCTTTGCTGAATTCTCACCATGCACCACATCATTCACATGACCATAATAACATTCTCTGATCATAATAACCGACATTCCCCGAATCTGATGCTCACAATGCACCTCATAATATAAGTCTTGTTCCAACTCTTGCAATACTGCCACGACGGAAGAGACGTGTAGAAATTCATAGCCAACTACTGAGTCAACAAATCATTGAGTCTATACTTCTGACAAGAACCATTACCTCATTCTGATCCAAATAATGATCTTTGCTCTTTAATATATTTCATATAATCCGATTGCCCTGATCCTAGATCAATTAATCTCGTCTCACCCAGTACGAACTGCTCAGGCAATAAGCCACCCCGGTCATGATCAATAGTCTCATATGATGCCACAACGTGCCAATAGGCCACAAGCTGGAACGTGATACATAAGGAAAACGAACTCTGGAAGGGACTACTTAACTCACACAACTAATATGAACTTTCCTCAGAAAATGGGAAACAAAAAACACAAAAATAGATATAGGGAACTGTACTCAACATCACACTGTCGCGGTGTGCAACCCGATCCAAACAACATACCCGTGGTGGCGTGTCACCCGATCTACACACAAAATTCACATAAGAAGATACACACCGAGCAAAATCGCTCAATACTACAAAATAACGAATATCGTCCACAAGCACGCTAAGTGCATAATACCATCCCTGGGGAGACAGATAGCGCCATAAGCTACAAAACTCAAGCACAACTGAAGTGCGATATATGATCTGAATCTCTATAGCCATCCTGCTCACATAACACCATCGCTACGCGGAAGCTCAACACACAAGAAATTTATCAAGCTATTTCGCAACTCACACAGCACAATATAGCATTACATAAAATAGCCGACGACGAAATAACATCTAACGTCCGAATACTCCTCCATAAGGAGCGCTATGCTGAAATGAACACATCCGGCCTGATATAGAGCCCATATTCATATTTAAGTCCATTCACCGACCTCAAGAGAAATTCTGATCGTAACGAACTAGGCCAATAATCTTTCCTGGGTCCATAATAACCCCCTTTTCCCCATAACACACAAGAACAACCGTCTAATTCGGAACAACCTTCCATATTCCACAACTGAATGAACCGAGCGCCCTTCAGGCATAAATTCTCAATTAGAGATAGTACCACAATCTCCGTACTTGGTTTAAATCCTCAATCAATTAAGTGACTACACGTCACACTTACAATCTTTCCGTGGGATATGCTCCCATGGCCTTCTGCACCAGGTATAAAGTCTGCACATCCATACCACTGGCCATACAAATACTGCAAAGAAAATCAAGGATCCGCAAGTCAATACACAAAACCTCTTACTCATGACATTGATCTCAGGTGACACTGAAGATAATACAAGCTTACTCTAAACATCTAAATTCTTTTCCTGCTCATCCGAGCCCGTGACCTCCTTGTCAACACCGAACCGCAACCTTGATTCTCAACTTCCAAATCCCACGCTACTTACGGCACTTAATCATGACAATGCGCAAGAGTACAAGAATTTCATCATAACTTCTGAACCACTAATAGGGTAAACACTTCATCATATAGAAGCCTTTTACGTAACTCATTTCAAGGGAACCATTACAACCCGTGACTAAATTCTCATAACCACAGAAAATACCAACCTCAAGTAGTGGTCTAAACCACCATAACTCTTCCTGGATCCATTTGCACATAATAGGGCATAATACTCGAAAGCCTCCAAACAAAATCAATTACGACGATCGTCAAACCTTGCACGCATTATTGTAATCATGTGTATAACCCAACACGCTGAAGGAACTAATCGTTGCCACCATTATACCAATTCAACCATTGCTGACTGAGTTTACTTCTTCCAATTTACTCTAGGCTTGACTTAGGAATAATAGTAGCCCCATTCAAAATATCACGAACCCAAATCCGCACTCATCCTGAGTGACCTTATTTCACGAGACCACGTTGTCTCAATTCCCACGAACCATCTCATACCCTCCTTATGCGCATATTCTCATCCTCAACTGGTACACCTGTTCTAATAATTCCTCTATGAATCCGAAGTCATTTTCTCCCATTCCTCTCAATTTATACCGCAAACTGAAGATAACACAGAACACTCCAAGCTCCTTATCATAATCTGCTGTAAAAGCTCGATACTCAACCATACTATGGACTCGAAACCCTTAGGCACCACACCTTAACCTTTGAATCTACTAGGACCGTTATTAAGAGTCACCCACTCTGACTTGGTCCTGAATATAATCAACTCCAAGACTCTTCTAGCACATGAACACCCTCTCAATGAAGCACCCGCATCTACACGAAGGGTAAATCCTGAACCTTCCCCAAGCTTGAACATAATTGATAAGGCCATTTATGGCACACATCTCTCAAACCATTCGCTCAAATTACCACTCATATTCTTTTCCCTTAGCTGAAATAACTCGCCCTTATGCCGATATCCAGAAACCTCACAAGTAGTTAACCAACCCAATCGTAGGCGGTAGGACTCTCCCACTTAGCTTGGAACTACTATTACACAACTCTGGAACCCAACAAGATTCTTTATCTCTCGTTGACATAGCTTTGCGCAATCAACCGCCAAAATTCTCACAATCTTTCTGTAAATCCCTTTTGAATACTCTGAATCATCAACCACATTCGTATGACCGATCTCTTTGCCGTATAGCCAATAGAATTCTTTGCAGAAGCTTCGCCAACCATGCGACCGCTGATATGCTCACAGGAGATATGTAACGACCCGGCCAGTTGTTTTTATAATTTATGCCCCGATTCCCTATTTACTGCTTTCCCATGTTTATTTCTGCTATTTTGAATTTGGCGAGATGGTCGGTGTTGAAGTTCGGTGAGTTTTCAAAGTTTTCGGTTCGGTAGTGAAATTTTGATCCGAGGGTCAGAATGGAATTTCAAAAAGTTGGAGTAGCTTTGTAGTGTTGAATGTGACGTGTGTGCAAAATTTCAGGTCATTCGGACGAGATTTGATAGACTTTTTGATCAAAAGCGTATTTTGGGAAATTTAGAGTTCTTAGGCTTGAATCCATTGTTAATTTGAGGTTTCAATGTTGTTTTAGGTGTTTTATGGATTGGTACAAGTTTGGACAGTGGTATTAGACTTGTTGGTGCCTTTAGTTGAGGTCCCGGGGGCCTCGGGATGATTTCGGATGGTTGTCGGGGAGTTTGAGGGGTGTGTGCAGCTGCTGAACTTTGCTGCTTCTGGTATTTCCGCACCTGTGGTATGGGGACCACAGGTGCTATGCCGTACATGCGGGAGGGGAGCCGCAGAAGCAGATTTTGAAGAATTGTCGGGGGACCGCAGATGCGGTTATGGGACCGCACCTGCGAAGCACAAGTGCGGAATGTTGAGCGCAGGTGCGGTTGTTCCGTTAATGAAGAACTGCAGAAGCGGTCATGACCGCAGAAGTGGTCCACAGGCCGCAGATGCGGAAACTGCTGGACAATTGATTTAAAAGGGGTTCCGCAACCTTAGGGTTATTTCCACCATTTTTATCTCGGCTTTGGAGCTTTTTTGGGCGATTTGTAAGAGGGGTTTCAAGGGAACTTCATTGAGGTAAGGAATTTGGACTTAGAACTCGTTCCTATGTCATTATTTCATGGGTTAGAGCTAGAAATTATGGAAATTAAGGGTGAAAATTTGGGAAACTAGGGCTTAGTATTGGAGACCTTTGATTGAGGATTTGATGGACCATTTGAGGTCCGATTTTGGTGATTTTAGGTATGAATGAACTCTTGAGAGTGTGAGGATTCTGGAAATATAAATTTCACCCGATTCCGAGACGTGGGCTCGAGGGGCGTTTTGGTCATCTTACCTAATTTTGTGTATAAGCTTGAATTTAATTGTAGAGTCAGTTACTTGAAGTGTTATTTACATTATGAAATTTAATTTAATAGAGTTGGGCCATTTGGAGTCGAATACTCGTGGCAAGGATGTGGTTTCGGGTTGACAATTGAGCCGGTTCGAGGTAAGTGGCTTGTCTAACCTTGTGTGGGGGAAAACTCCCCTTAGAATTTGGTATTATTGATATTTGAAATGCCTTGTACCTGAGGTGACAAGTGCGTGCTTGTGCTAATTGTTGAAAATCCGGTTTTCTTTAAGTAATTTCAATTGTATTTCCTTTTCCTGTTTATACTACTTGCAATTTAAGCCTGTTGTTAGCTTAGGGAAGCATGTCTAATTGACTTAATTGCTTTACTTGCCCAAACTGCCTTATTTGGATTATGTGCAACATTCTAGGCTAGAAGTACCAGTTTTGCCTTAGTATGGAATTTGAATTGAGTTGTGTATTTCTTCGTGTTGTTGCTGTGTGTTTACTTTGGGACTACGGGACGGTATCCCGGTTGATCCCCCTACACATTTACTTTGGGACTACGGATTTGTATTCCGGTAGATTCCCCTGTACTTTTACATTGGAACTATGGGATTGCACCCGGTAGATTCCCTAGTACTGAGTATTATATTTGGGACTACGGATGTGGTATTCCGGTAGATCCCCGCGCATTTATGAGTTGGACTACGGGACAACACCTGGGAGATCTACTGGATATTTACATTTGGGAACTACAGGACGGTATCCTGGGAAATTCCCCGACTGTAACTTCTGCATTAAGCTGTATTGGTTTTTCTGTGATTCTTGTTTTCTGTTTCAGTTGTCGTTACTCTCTATATCCTGTGATACTTTCATTGCTGCACTTATTTATACTGTTCTTATTTACGCTGTTGAATTTTTATATTCTATTTAACCTCAGTAGGGCCCTGACCTTCCTCGTCACTACCCAACTGAGGTTAGGCTTGGCACTTACTGAGTACCGCTGTGGTGTACTCATGCCCTTCTTGCGCATGTTTTTCATGTGCAGATCCAGGTATCAGTCCTACCACCCCTAAGGCAAGGCGACTGCTATAGCGACTTCGAGGTATATCTGCCGCGTCCGCAGACCGAGGAGTCTCTTTCTATTCTTGCTGTTTTGTATTAGCTCTTCTGTATTTCAGTTCTTGTTAGACATTCTGGAGTTATAGCTATGCAGTACTTCTTAACTTGTGATTCATGGGTTTTCGGGTCTTGGATTCATGTATTAGTTTTTGAGAGATTAATGTTGTGTATGCCAGGCGGCACTCTTAGACGTTGTTTATTTATTCTACCTCTGTTTAAAGTTGTTTTTCTTCCGCAAATTTGGTTTAATTTCCGTATTTTAGGCTTACCTAGTCGTAGAGACTAGGTGCCGTCACGATGGTTCACGGAGGGCGAACTGGATCTTGACAAGTTGGTATCAGAGTTCTAGGTTCATAGGAGTCATGAATCACAAGTCGGTTTATTAGAGTCTCGCTGATCGGTACGGAGACGTCTGTACTTATCTACGAGAGGCTGTGTAACTGTTAGGAAAATTCTGTTTCGTTTGATTTCCTTGTCGTGCGAGATTTTTGATATCACAATCCTAAACTTCTATCTTCTATTCTCTCACAGATGGTGAGGACACGCGCTACTCGAGATGACCAGGCACCCGCGCCCCCTACTGGAGCCGTCAGTGGCCGGGGCGAGGTAGAGGCCATGGACGCGCTCGTGGTGCAGCCTGAGCACCCGCGCGAGCTGCTGCCGAGGTACCCCCAGCAGTACCAGCCGGTGTCCAGACACCTGATGCGTCTGCTACTACTACTCCAGCACTCCAGGAGACCTTGGCACAATTTATGACTATGTACACCACTCTAGCTCAGGCAGGGTTGCTTCCCCTTGGTGCAGCTACATCCCAGGCCGGGGGAGGAGCACAGACTCCCGCCGCCCGCACTCCTGAGCAGCAAGTTCATATTGACCAGGTTCCAAAGGCTATTCCTGTACAGCCGGTAGCCCCAGCTCAGCCCGAGGAGAAGGCAGTAGCTTCAGAGGAGGAGCAAAAGAGGCTTGAGAGGTTCAAGAAGTATCAGCCTCCGACTTTTAGCGGACTAGCCTCAGAGGATGCCCTTGGAATTCTTGAGGAGTGCTACCGTATCCTCCGTACTATGGGCATATTAGGATCGAGCAGGGTTTCCTTCACTGCCTTCCAGCTTCGAGGAGCCGCTTATCAATGGTGGCGTGCTTATGAGTTAGACAGTCCGGATGAGGTAGCTTCCCTGACTTGGGCTTAGTTTTCAGATATGTTCACGAGGGAGTATGTCCCCCAGAGTCTTAGGGACGCCTAGCGCGTGAAGTTTGAGCATTTGCGCTAGGGTACTATGACTGTCTCGGAGTATGCTGTCCGTTATACTGACATGGCTAGACATGCACCCGCTTTGGTCTCTACGGTTCGCGAGAAGGTTCGCTGATTTATTGAGGGGCTTATTCCCAGCATCAGATCTAGCATGGCTCGTGAGTTATAGATGGATATATCTTATCAGCATGTGGTGAGCATTGCTAGGAGGATTGAGGGTATGCATGTTAGGGACAGAGAGGAGAGGGAGGCCAAGAGGTCTCGAGAGTCGGGCCATTATTCTGGTGCCCATGCCCCAGCTGCAGGTCATCATGGTAGGGGTCATATGAGTCGCCCCGTTCATTCAGCTCTTCTAGCAGCCAGTGGTATTCCAGCCCCACCTAGGCCTCAGGAGCCTTATTACGCACCTCCATAGACTTCTCAGCCACAGCATGCCCCGCAGAGTTCTCAGATTATGGTCCCAGCGCCAATTGCCACCCCATCGGCCCAGCCAGCTAGAGGTGGAGGTCGGGGTGGTAGAGGCCGCCCTCGAGGGGAAGGCCAGGCCAGATACTATGCTTTTCCTGCCTGTACTGAGGCTGTCGCCTCCGATTCTGTCATCACAGGTACTATCTTGGTCTGTCACAGAGATGCATCGGTTCTCTTTGATCCAGGCTCCACTTATTCTTATGTGTCTTGTTATTTTGCTCCGCATTTGGGTGTATCTCAGGATTCTTTGAGTTCCCTAGTTTATGTTTCTACTCTTGTGGGAGATTCTCTTGTTGTGGACCACGTTTATCGGTCATGTTTGGTTGTTCTTGGTGGTTTTGAGACCAGAGCCAATTTATTATTGCTCAGCATGGTTTATTTTGATATTATCTTGGGCATGGACTGGTTGCCGCCCCATTATGCTATTCTTGATTGTCACGCCAAAACCGTCACACTGGCCATCCCAGGTATATCGCGTGTTGAGTGGAGTGGTGCTTTATGTCACACTCCCAGTAGAGTTATTTCTTTCCTTAAGGCTCAGCGTATGGTTGAGAAAGGTTGTGATGCGTATCTAGCATATGTGAGAGATGTTAGTATGGATACTCCTTCTGTTGATTCAGTCCCAGTAGTATGGGATTTCCCTAATGTGTTTCCAGCTGATCTTCTGGGCATGCCGCCCGATAGAGACATTGATTTTGGCATTGATCTGTTGCCGGGCACTCAGCCCATTTCTATCCCTCCGTACCGTATGGCTCCTCCTGAGTTGAAGAAGCAGTTGCAGGAATTACTTGATAAGGGTTTCATTCGGCCCAGTGTATCACATTGGGGTGCTCGTGTCTTATTTGTGAAGAAGAAGGATGGTTCTATGCGTATGTGTATTGATTATCGCCAGTTGAATAAGGTGACAGTGAAGTACCGCTATCCTTTGCCTCGTATTAATGACCTGTTTGGCCAGATACAGGGTGCTTGTGTGTTTTCTAAGATCGACTTGCGTTTAGGCTATCATCAGTTGAAGATTCGGGAGCCAGATATCCCGAAGACTGCCTTCAGGACTCGGTATGGTCATTACGAGTTCCTTGTTATGTCATTTGGGCTGACTAATGCCCCGGCAGCCTTCATGCACCTGATGCACAGTGTTTTTCGGCCATATCTTGATTCATTCGTGATTGTTTTTATTGATGACATCCTAGTATACTCCCGGAGTCGGGAGGATTATGAGCAGCACCTGAGGACAGTGCTTCAAACCTTGAGAGAAAAGAAGCTGTATGCTAAGTTCTCAAAATGGGAGTTTTGGTTGGATTCCGTGGCATTCTTGGGTCACGTGGTCTCGAGAGAGGGTATTCAGGTGGATCCGAAGAAAGTAGAGGCCGTGCAGAGTTGGCCCAGACCATCCTCGGCTACAGAGATCCGTAATTTCTTGTCTTGGCGGGTTATTACCGTCGATTTGTTTAGGGGTTTTCATCTATTGCAGCACCTATGACCAGACTGACCCAGAAGGGTGCTCCGTTTCAGTGGACGGAAGAGTGTGAGGAGATCTTTCAGAAGCTCAAGACAGCTCTGACTACAGCCCCGGTTTTGATATTGTCTACCGGTTCGGGGTCTTATACTGTCTATTGTGATGCCTCGAGAGTTGGCCTTGGAGTGGTATTGATGCAGGATGGTAGGGTGATTTCCTACGCGTCCAGACAGTTGAAGATACATGAAAAGAATTATCCTGTACATGATCTTGAGTTAGCTGCTATTGTTTACGCCTTAACGATCTGGCGTCATTATTTGTACGGCGTGCCTTGTGAGATTTATACTGATCACCAGAGTTTGCAACATCTGTTCAAGCAGAAGGAACTTAATTTGGGTCAGAGGAGATGGCTAGAGCTGCTGAAGGATTATGACATCACTATCTTGTATCACCCGGGCAAGGCCAATGTGGTGACCGATGCTTTGAGTTGCCGGGCAAAGTGTTTGGGGAGTTTGGCTTATTTACCAGCAGCAGAGAGGCCTATGGCGATGGATGTTCAGGCCTTAGCCAGCCAGTTTGTGAGATTGGATCTTTCGGAGCCCAATCGGGTTCTAGCTTGCGTGGTCTCTCGGTCTTCCTTGTTTGATCGTATCCGGGAGCGTTAGTTTGATGACCCTCATTTGCTTGTCCTCAAGGACAAAGTGATGCATGGCGATGCTCGAGATGTGACTATAGGTGATGACGGAGTATTGAGGATGCAGGGTCGAGTTTTTGTACCCAATGTTGATGGGCTTCGGGAGTTGATTCTAGAGGAGGCCCATAGTTCGTGGTATTCCATTCATCCGGGTGCCGCGAAGATGTATCAGGATTTGAGGCAGCACTACTGGTGGAGGCGGATGAAGAAAGATATAGTTGGATTTGTAGCTCGGTGCCTTAATTGTCAGCAGGTGAAGTATGAGCACCAGAGACCGGGTGGATTGCTTCAGCAGATAGAGTTTTCGGAGTGGAAGTGGGAGCGGATCACCATGGACTTCGTATCTGGGCTCCCACGGACTTTGAGGAAGTTTGATGCCTTTTGGGTTATTGTGGATTGGCTGACCAAGTCCGCGCATTTCATCCCTGTGTGTACCACATATTCTTCAGAGCGGTTGGCGGAGATTTATATCCGGGAGATTGTCCGTCTGCATGGTATTCCAGTTTCCATCATTTCAGACAGAGGTGCTCAGTTCACATTGTGATTCTAGAGAGCCGTACAGTATGAGTTAGGTACTTGGGTGGAGTTGAGCACAACATTTCACCCTCAGAAGGACGGACAGTCCGAGCGCACTATTCAAATTCTTGAGGATGTGCTCCGTGCGTGTGTGATTGAGTTTGGAGGTTCTTGGGATCAGTTCTTGCCATTGGCGGAGTTTGCCTACAACAACAGCTATCAGTCCAACATTCAGATGGCACCGTATGAGGCTTTATATGATAGGCAATGTAGATCTCCGGTGGGTTGGTTCGAGCCGGGTAAGGCTAGATTATTGGGCACAGACTTGGTTCAGGATGCTTTGGAGAGAGTCAAGGTGATTCAGGATGGACTCCGTACAGCCCAGTCTAGACAGAAGAGTTACGTGGACCGGAAGGTTTGTGATGTTTCCTACAAGGTTGGAGAGCGGGTTCTGCTTCGGGTTTCGCCTATGAAGGGCGTTATGAGATTTGGGAAGAAGGGGAAGTTGAGTCCGAGGTTTATTGGCCCTTTTGAGATATTGAGGCGTGTTGGGGAGGTTGCTTACGAGCTTGCCTTACCTCCCAGCTTGGCAGGAGTTCATCCGGTATTTCATGTTTCGATGCCCCGGAGGTATCACGGTGATCCATCGCACGTGTTGGATTTCAGCTCAGTCCAGTTGGAAAAGGATCTATCTTTTGTTGAGGAGCCAGTGGCAATATTGGACAGGCATATTAGGAAGCTGAGGTCAAAGAACATTACATCGGTGAAGGTTCAGTGGCGAGGTCAGCCGGTCGAGGAGGCGACCTGGGAGACCGAGTAGGATGTGCGCAGCCAGTACCCTCATCTTTTCACTACTTCAGGTATGTCTTTGTGCTCGTTCGAGGTCGAACGAATGTTTAAGTGTGGGAGGACCGGCTAGTCGTTTTTAGAATTTACGCCCCGATCCCCTATTTACTGCTTTCCACGTGTTTATTTCTGATATTTTGAATTTGCCGGGATGGTCGGTTTTGAAGTTCAGAGAGTTTTGGGACACTTAGTCCCTAAATGAGAGCTTAAGTGTTGGAAAGTTGACTATAGTCAGAATAGTGTGAAGATGTCCTCGGAATGGAAATTCGATGGTTCCATTAGCTCCGTTGGGTGACTTCGGGATTAGGGGCGTAGTCGGATTGTGTTTTGGAGGTCGGTAGCTAATTTAGGCTTGAAATGCCGAAAGTTGGATTTTTGAAGTTTCCGGTTCGGTAGTGAGATTTTGATTCGAGGGTCGGAATGGAATTTCAAAAGTTGGAGTAGCTTCGTAGTGTTGAATGTGACGTGTGTGCAAAATTTTAGGTCATTCAGACGAGATTTGATAGACTTTTTGATCAAAAGCGTATTTTGGGAAATTTGGAGTTCTTAGGCTTGAATCCATGGTTAATTTGAGGTTTCGATATTGTTTTAGGTGTTTTAAGGATTGATACAAGTTTGGACAGTGGTACTAGACTTGTTGGTGCCTTTGGTTGAGGTCCCGGGGGGCCTCGGGATGATTTTGGATGGTTGTCGGGGAGTTTGAGGGGTGTGTGCAGCTGCTGAACTTTGATGCTTCTGGTATTTCCGCACCTGCGGTTTGGGGACCGCCGGTGCGATGCCGCACATGCGGGAGGGGAGCCGCAGAAGCGGATTTTGAGGAATTGTAAGGGACCGCAGATGCGGTTATGGGACCGCACCTGTAAAGACGCAGGTGCCGAATGTTGAGCGCAGGTGTGGTTGTCCCGTTAAGTGAAGAACCGCAGAAGCGGTCACGAGGCCGCATATGCGGGACCGCAGAAGCGGTCCACAGGCCGCAGATGTGGAAACTGCTGGACAGTTGATTTAAAAGGGGTTCCGCGACCTTGGGGTTATTTCCACCATTTTTATCTCAGCTTTGGAGCTTTTTGGGCGATTTGAAAGCGGGGTTTCAAGGGAACTTCATTGAGGTAAGGAATTTGGACTTAAAACTCGTTCCTATGTTATTATTTCATGGATTAGAGCTAGAAATTATGAAAATTAAGGGCGAAAATTTGGGAAACTAGGGCTTAGTATTGGAGACCTTTGATTGAGGATTTGATGGACCATTTGAGGTTCGATTTTGGTGATTTTGGTATGAATGAACTCGTGAGAGTGTGAGGATTCTGGAAATATAAATTTCACCCGATTCCGAGATGTGGGCCCGAGGGGCGTTTTGGTCATCTTACCTAATTTCGCGTATTAGCTTAGAATTTAATTGTAGAATCAGTTACTTGAAGTGTTATTTACATTATGAAATTTAATTGAATAGATTTGGGCCATTTGGAGTCGAATACTCGTGGCAAGGACGTGGTTTCGGGTTGACAATTAAGCCGGTTCGAGGTAAGTGGCTTGTCTAACTTTGTGTGGGGGAAAACTCCCCTTAGGATTTGTATTATTGATATTTGAAATGCTGAGGTGACAAGTGCGTACATGTGCTAATTGTTGAAAATCCGATTTTCATTAAGTAATTTCAATTGTGTTTCCTTTTCCTGTTTATATTACTTGCAATTTAAGCCTGTTGTTAGCTTAGGGAAGCATGTCTAATTGACTTAATTGCATTACTTGCCCAAATTGCCTTATTTGGATGTTGTGCAACATGCTAGGCTAGAAGTACCTGTTTTACCTTAGTTTGGAATTTGAATTGAATTGTGTATTTCTTCGTGTTGTTGCTGTGTGTTTACTTTGAGACAACGAGACGGTATCCCGATAGATCCCCCTGCACATTTACTTTGGGACTAAGGATTTGTATTCCGGTAGATCCCCCTGCACTTTTACATTCGAACTACGGGATTGCACCCGGTAGATTACCCAGTACTGAGTATTTATATTTGGGACTACAGATGTGGTATTCCGGTAGATCCCTGCGTATTTATGAGTTGGACTACGAGACTGCACTCGGGAGATCCACTGGATATTTACATTTGGGAACTACAGGACGGTATCCTGGGAGATTTCCCGACTGTTACTTGTGCATTGAGCTGTATTGGTTTATCCGTGATTCTTGTTTTCTGTTTCAGTTGTCGTTACTCTCTATGTCTTGTGATACTTTCACTGCTGCACTTATTTATACTGTTCTTATTTACGCTGTTGAATTCTTATATTCTATTTAACCTCAGTAAGACCCTGACCTTCCTTGTCACTACCTAACCGAGGATAGGCTTGGCACATACTGAGTACCGCTGTGGTGTACTCATGCCCTTCCTGCGCATGTTTTTCATGTGCAGATCCAGGTACTTCGACTCAGTCCTACCACCCTTGAGGCAAGGCGACTGCTATAGCGACTTCGAGGTATATCTGCCGCGTCCGCAGACCGAGGAGTCTCTTTCTATTCTTGTTGTTTAGTATTAGCCCTTCTGTATTTCAGTTCTTGTTAGACATTCTGGAGTTAGAGCTATGTAGTACTTCTTAACTTGTGATTCATGGGTTTCCGGGTCTTGGATTCATGTATTAGTTTTTGAGAGATTAATGTTGTGTATGCCAGGCGGCACTCTTAGACGTTGTTTATTTATTCTACCTCTGTTTAATCTTGTTTTTCTTTCGCAAATTTGGTTTATTTTCCGCATTTAGGCTTACCTAGTCGTAGAGACTAGGTGCCGTCACGATGGCTCACGGAGGGCGAACCGGGGTCGTGACAAGATAACCCACATGTGGGAATTACGTGCCGACATCTTCCAACACTTCTGCATAGTGTACAATCACTACGACCTCAATAACCCACCCTAAGCCCGTGCTCGTTCACCAACTGTACTAGTCCGTTCACTTCTTATGGACATCAACCAACTGTGTGACAGTATCATCCAATTCAAAGTTATATTGCATCCTTCTTCGTATCAAGCAACCCCCTTTCTAATGCATTTGATCTCCCGCTCTATAATAGCCAATATTTCAAATTAAGCCCGTGGACCCAATCACCGTCCATTAAAATTCCCAAATCACTCTAACTGTCACACCTCCTTTTTTACCCGAAAGGGATATAAGGGAGTTTTTCCAATTAAAGTGACATAATCGAAATGGGATTATTTATTTATTCAGAGTCGCCACTTGGGATAATTTATGGTGTCCCAAGTCACAGATTTATTTTAAATCCCAAATCGAGAAAATTTGACTATTATTTATGGTCTGTGAACACACAAGACCGGGTAAGGAATTCTGTTAACCCGGGAGAAGGTGTTAGGCATTCCCGGGTTCCGTGGTTTTAGCACGACCGCTTTAATCATATTCCTGGCTTATTAAATTGTCTAATTACTTACATTTAAGCCTATGTGCATCTACCCTCTTAACCGCTTTTAATTACTTGATTATACGTGAATATGGAATTATCTTGAAACGAGTCACGCGCACGTGTACTCATTTCGTTTGGCGCGTCAAGAATCATGTCACGCATACGTGTCCACAATTCCTAACACTTACTTATTTATGAACAATTTGGCCAATGTTGCGCGAACGCATACCTTAATTTATTTTAAAAAGATCGTAATTATGTCACGCGAACGTGTACACAATCACGATGATAGATTAAACCGCGCCTAAAGCATTTCCTACGAAGCTAAACCCATAAAGTTTATATCCTAAAACCACCTTTAGATTATATAAATCTTTTGTATCAATTCAAATGATTAATCTTTTGGGCTCAGCTCACACAGACGCAGTCATGATTCGTTAAATTTCTTCATACAATTGAAAAGGACAAAACTAAAGCAGATTAATGGCTATTTATTTAATTATTCTCTTTGTCTGAACAGTGTGATATGTGTGTTGGTACTTTGTATAGAATCTTCAAACTACAACGAAAATTAGCTAAAATCAACAACAGAAACTGAAATGGGTTCTCACATTCATTTGGCTTTATTTAAACCTAAATCCCATGCTCATCCAGAGTTCCAAAACAAGATATACTTGTTCAAATCCAAAGGATTGAATCAAGAATTGCAACAGAGAAAATAAAATAAAAAACTAGAATATTAGCATCCAAACAACAGATCCAAACAAATAAGTATGCAACAAGAACATCATTTCAACTTAAAACATTCATAAATTGACAAAATTTGTCATGGAAACAAAAGCAGCAGAAATTAAGAAGAGGGAAACGGAACCTCTCATTAAATGACCAGCCCGAGCCGACGTACAAGAAATCCGAACAGAAACTTTATCGGACCAAAGCTCGGACCTCGACGGAACCACCAGACGGAGCTTCGGACTGGTTCTCGAACAGAACCTCGAACCTCAATTTCCTATTTCCTACATTGTTTTTCTGTTACTGTGCGTGTGTTTGAGGGTAATTTATAATCCCTAGATTTGACGACCCAGATGGATTTGGTGTTCTATAGCATTTTTAGGTAGTATTGTTGAACTAAGTTTATTTTGGAGTTTGGTGGCTATGGAGTTTTGGAGAGGAGTGACGGCTGTTGCAGCTCATTTTCCGGCGAGCTGGGTGGTGTCTAGCGGCGGATGTTGGTTTGGTGATTGAGAGGTGAAGGAGATGAGGGGTCGCTGGTTGGTGTAAGGTCGTGGTGGTGAAGGAGTGGAGTCGCTGTTGGAGCTCTTGGTCTTGGAATGGAGGAGAGTCGCCGTTTGTGAGGGGAGTAGGCGCTGGGTCTGGTGAGAGGTTGTGCGGCTATGTCATTAGAGAAGAAGATGGGGGGGGGGGGGTTGTGTGTGTGTGTTCAACAGCTGGCCTTAGGTCTGTTAGGTTTATAGGTGTTCAAATGTGTATATCCAGAATAGGGAACGACTGGTTCCTTTTTAGGTGTCTCTAGGTTTTTTTTAGTTTTTTAAGAAGAAGAGTCTAGAAGGGTCTCTAGGGTTAGCTTAATGGGTATTGGGTATTGGACTTGGATTTATGGGCTAAGGGTCCGAAAATTGAGCCTAGAAAACATGGGTTGTTTGAGCCTCAAATTTTATTCTTTCTCCTCGAACAAGAATAAAAATACTACCCATTTACTAATTAATCCAACTTCAGTAAATAACTATTAAAATTAAACTAACCGTTAAGACAAACCTATTTTTGGTATTTTTCAAATATCATACTAAAAGATAAAAATGAAATTAGATTAAAATTATTGCAAAAATTAAAATAATATTCCTACCAAACTACTAATATTTCTAAAAACAAAGTGGAACTTTTTTTGTATTTTTGAATTCTATGTAAAGTAGGTAAACTAAAAGTAACGAGATAAAATATCAATTACCTAAATAAAAGACAATATTTTTTGTAATTTTTATTCTTGTGATAAAATAAAGTAAAAGAGCCAAAACTAGTCGAAATAGCTATATTAGACCTAAACTAAATATTCTAAAATGTGTAAAATCTTGGGGAGGGTAAAAAATTACATGTCTACACTAACTTTTCCTCAAGGTGTGTAGTTACCCTGCCACGGAACCCATATGCTATTCTGCCACTCTCCCACTTTGGTCAAACTCACTCCTTTAAGCAACTACTCGACTCCTTTTTCCCACACATGGCCTTCTAGGAGTTTAATCACCACAAGACACTTCCCACATGCCCTTCCTCATCCTTCGCTGTCCAATCAAACTCGCAGGAGGAAACATCACGCACCACATCTGCAGTACCATTAAAATTCCTCAATTCTCGATTTATAATAAGCTCTTCGCGTCGCATAGATTGAGTAGGAAAGAAGTAAAGGCATAAGCCTCAAAGGAATCAAACCGCACGATGAGTAATCAAGAAGGGAAGTGCTCCTAATAGCCCTGTAGCCTCTCGAAGATAAGTAAACTTCGCGCTCATATAGCATTTTTGCCTCGGCCTCTAGCCTCTTGGCCTCTTCAATCTCGGTTGATAGATCAAATCAAACCTTCGGGCGTGAATCTCTTCGAGAGTCTCCCTCCAGGATAGCCACTTTACGTACTTGGTCTTTGTTATTAAGCGGGCGTCAATTTTGTATTAGGCCAACATCTCCTCGACCTCGAAGGAATCGACCAAGGCTACCTCGAACTTGGACTTTAGCACGGTACACTCTCGCCGAAGTTTGTCTCGTTCCAAGACAGCTGAATCCAGTTGTGCTCGTAGCTCATCATTTAGCCGAGACTGCTTGTCGGCCTTATCCTTCGTTACTCAGAGCTGGTACTTGACCGATGCCAACTCGTCTTTGGAAGCCTTCTTTTTTGAGGCTAGAAGGTCCATCCTTCTCCTCAACGTCTCGGCTGAAGCTTTGAGCTCGTTCATCTCGATCCGGAGCTGGTCGATCAGGTCTATCTTTTCTTAGACCTACGAGGTTGTGTCGTTAGCTACTACGCTTAACCTCTCTTTTTTAATCTCAAATATCCTTACCTTCTCGAGCAACTCGGCATGCTCCCATTTCAAGGATGTAGCCTCCCTTTGAGCTTTTTAAAACTTAGCTTGAAGAATGGGGAGATCTTTGAGGGCCTCGTCCTTTTGCTCGCTGAGAACCATGTACATGTCCTTCTACCGGACTTGATCCTTGAGCTCGAACTCGAGATGGCTGACTTCCATCTGAGACCGATGAAAGCTTTCATGGTGGAGCACTGAAGCCTGAAAAACAAATAAAAAGATCATGAAGATATGCTTAAGTTAAATGAGCTTTAAGAAGGGTACAAGGAAAGGGAAACTTACCCCGGTCAGTTCCTGTTGTGCCTCGTTGAAGAGGCTCGGGGTGCTCACCTCGTTCATCTTGGACTGATCCTCTTCGGTCACCAGGTAGCAAAGATAGCTGGCCACACAAATCGGTTCGTACAGCACCTGTTTATTCGTCGGGATCGTAAATACGATTATTCTTTTACGGTCGGGATCCACAGTCGGATCAGGGAACTGTTTCACCAGCTTTGGGCTCGAGCTGTAACGAAGGATCGATCGATTTGAGCTCTAGCGTGTCGTTCGGTGGATTGAGTCAAAGAGTAGCTTCACTTCAAAAATTATGACTTGTACGTGTGGTCGGAAATGAATGTCGCGAATTTCGGAGTTGATTTGGAAAGAAAATTCTCATTTCGGAAGCTTTAATTTGGAAGAATTTACTAAGGTGTGATTTTTGAGTAAACAACCTCGCAATCGGGATTTAAAGGTCCAACAGGTTTGTATGATGATTTTGGACTTGGGCGTATGTCCGGATTGGGTTTTGGATGACCCGGGAGCGTTTCACCGCCTATTGTGGAAAGTTGGCATTTTGGAAGGATTACATAAATTTGGGTTGAAGTGCATTTTGATGTTATCGATGTCCGTTTAGGATTCCAGTTCTGGGAATAGCTCTGTATGGTGATTCCGGTATTGGGAGCGTGTTCGGATATGGATTTGGAGGTCCGTAGGTCGTTTCGAGGTCATTTGGCGAAAGTTGGAAATTTGAAGTTTTTGGAAAGTTTGACCGGGAGTGGACTTTTTGATATCGGGGTCATATTCTGATTTTGGAAGTAGGAGTCGGCCCGTAAATTTTGAATGTGACTTGTGTGCAAAATTTGAGGTCAATCAGACATGATTTGATAGGTTTCGGCATCGAAAATAGTAGTTTGAAGTTCTAAAGTTCATTAAGCTTGAATTGGGGTGTAATTGATGATTTTGGCGTTGTTTGATGTGATTTGAAGGTTCGACTCAGTTCATATTGTGTTTTAAGACATGCTGGCAGGTTTGGATTAGGTCCCGGGGTCCTCGGAGTGGTTTCGGAAGGTCAACAGATCAATTTGGAGCTTTGTTGTGTTGCTGAAGGGCCCGAGTTCTGGTGTAATCGCACCTGCGGAAAAAGGGTCACAGGTGCGACGCCGCAAAAGCGACAAGGCAAGCGCAGAAGCAGAGGTTGGAAAAAGGCCTACGTCGCAGAAGCGGGCATAAACGCGCAGGTGCGCGAGCGCAGCAGCGCTTGAGGACCGCAGAAGCGAAAGCGAAGAAGTGCAGACTGTTGGGCCGAGCTGGAATCACACCTGCGATGGAACTTCCGTAGGTGCGGAGCCACAAAAGCAGTTATTGGATGCAGGTGCGAAGGATGGGCTGGGCAATGTGCTTCTTTACAACGAGGGTTAGGCTCAATTTCACTTTATTTCATCCATGGGAGCGGATTTGGGAGTGCCAGCTTCATAAACTATAATAGGGCAAGTGCTTTCTTCACATTGTGAGTTAAATACATGGTTTATATACCGATTTAAGCATGGAAATTTGTAGAAATTGGGATTTTTTTTAGAAAACTTAGAAATTTGTATTTTGGATTTTGACCACAAAATTGGACATGGAATTTGGAATAAATTATATATTTGAGTTAGTAGTGTTATAGTAAAGTTTATCTACGAAAATTTTCGGAATCCGGGCACGTGGGCCCGAGGGTGATTTTATCAACTTTTCGAGCGGAGTTGGAAATTTTTGTAAATTGGATTATAATTATTATTAGAGTATATATTTATCAATTTGCACATTTATTGACTAGATTTGGAGCGATGGGCATCAGTTTGAGTTGTTGGAAAGGCCTTGGATTCTGTTATGGAACTTCGGAGGAAGGTAAGTCTCCTTTCTAACTGTGTAAGAGGGAATTAACCCCATAGGTGAATTGAATTCATATGTACCTTTATTTGTGGGGGCTACGTACGCACGAGGTGACGAGAGTCCGTGCCTAGCTACTATTATGCTGATGTCCGGGTAGTCTAGGACCCAAATCATGTTATACTTGCGATGTTTGCAACCTACTTGTTAATTTAATTTCTTAAATCATAATGAAACTTGGTAAAGGAATTGTAAAAGGTTAAACTTCATTTTCTTGACTGTTAATGAGAATTGTTATTTCCTTAAGTTATTGCCCCTTAATAAATCTTGAATTGGTTGTTTTAAATGTATTTTCTCTTTTATGGAGCGGGTCAAACGTCCCGGTAGCAGATAAATGTATCTATGGTTAGTGCTCTTCGACCCTCAGTTGTGCACAGTTTATATTTGTATGTTGGATGGGGCTGTACGACCTCGGCATCATTTGCGCATGATAAACCTTTGGAACTAACAAAAATTGATATTGCTTCATTGGCTTGAGATATAAATTGTTGAATGATGAAAATAAATTTGAAAATTTCCTAATAATAAAAGAATCGTTTACTTACTTCTTGTTATTGAGTCCAGATGTTTATTACAATCCATGCTTAATTATAATATCGGTAATTTATTGACAGCCCATAGTAAGTGTCGGAGTCGACCCCTCGTCACTACTTCTTGGAGGTTAGGCTGGATACTTACTGGGTACCCGTCGATTTACGTACTCATACTACATTTGCTGCACATTTTTGTGCTGGTACATATTTGTCTAGTCGCATTCCGGCGCAAAGGCTGCGGGGACTCAGGTGAGTTGCATTCCATGTTACGATCCGCAGCCAGTAGAGTCTCCATTAGAGTTATTTACATTTTTCCTGTCTAACTTGTATTCCGAACAGATGCTGTATTTTATTTTACTCCCTAGTTGATGCTCATGCACTTGTGACACTAGGTTTTGGGGTAGTTAATTGTTGTTCAGTATTGTAGTTGCTAAAACATCTTCACTTACTCTATACATTTTACCTCTTATTATTTATTTTAGAAGGAAATTATGATTTCAAAAATACTAAAAATGAGTAATTAAGTTAATCAAGTATTGTTGGCTTGCATGACAGCGGTTTTAGGTGCCATCACGACCTTTAATGGATTTTGGATCGTGACAACATGGTATTAGAGAACTAGGTTCACTTAGGTCTCACGAATCATGAGCAAGTCTTGTAGAGTTTTGCGTATCGGTATAGACAAGTCTGTACTTATCTTCAAGGGGCTACATAGCTGTTAGGAGCACTTCCTTTTTTGATTCCTCATCATGCGATTTGATTCCTTTGAGGCATATGCCCTTGTTTCTTTCCTATTCAATCTTATGCAACGTGAAGCGCTTGTTATCAATTGTTAATCGAGGAATTGTAATGGTACTGCACACGTGGTACAAGATGTTTCTCCCTGCATATTCAATTGGGCTAATGTCCTCACCTTGTGGAGGGATATTCTGTCATTTCAGCTCAATAGCGGTATTTCTGATGGTTTTGATGTTATGCACATGTTGCTATGATGTTTCACAGTATTGATGTAATGGTTGGATGCTTGTCTATGTGTCGGGGCAGTGAATGACCTAAAAGGAGGTTTTCTCAGTGCATGGTTCGGAGATCCCGTGTTTTATTTCCAGCGGAGGAAAGGCAATCAGGCTAAGAATGTTCAGGTTTGGGTTGATGGAGCAACGAGACTTGGTATTTTCGAGCGTAGTGTAATTTTCGTCTGTGATGTGGTGTCATCGTCCTTGATTGAAATATGTTAAGTTCTCCTATGTTATGGTCTTCTTCAATTTGCCTTTGGGGCAAATTATTGTGAAATGGTGTCGGGGAAGCGGCTGCCAGAGATCGTGGGGAAGGATGATCTTCGGAATAGTTGGTAGTAATCTATTGGTTCAAGTGCTACAGAGATTAATTTTGATTTAAGGCAACAACTAGGCAGCGGAGGATGAGGAAGGACATGTAGGAGGTATATTATGGTGGTTAAATTTCTAGAAGGCCAAGTGTGAGAAGCGGAAGTCGAGTAGTTTCTTAAAGGAGAGGGTTTGACCAAAACGGGAGAGTGGCAAAGTAGCATATGGTTCTTTGGCAGGATAGATACGCGCCTTGAGGAAAGATTAGAGCGATTTGGGATTCATGGTGGACAGTGACTAGGTCTACGGACTTAATTTGGGATATTGGCTACTATACGGAGGAAGGTTGGATACGACGAAAAAGAGTTGCTTGATATGAAGAAGGATACAACATGTCTTCGGATTGGAATGTATTGTCGCACCTTTAGTTGATTTCAATGAGGAGAAAACGAACTTGTACAGTTGGTGAATGAGCACGGGCTCAGGATGGTTTACGGATTTCATAGCAATTGTACTCAGTGCAGCGTCGTTGTAAGGTGTCGGCATGGAATTTCCACAAGTGTGTTATCTCATGTGAGCATGTTAGCGGTTGTATGGCGTTGACGAAGCTTCTACGAAGAATTTTATAGGCTATCCGGTAAGAGGTCGAATATGTATATGTGGCTAGAGATTCAGAGTGTTACTGAAATGTTAACAGAAGAATCTCGAGGAGTCTGACGGGTTGATTATGCAAGTCCATGTCAATAGGAGATAAGTAATCTTGGTGGGTTCCAGAGTTAAATAATGGTAGCTTCAAGCTAAGTGGGAGAGCCCCACCGCCTGCGATTGGATTGCATGGTTGTCTACTTATGAGGTTCCTAGTTATCGGCATATAGGTATGTTATTACGACTCAAGAAAGAGAACTTCAGTGGTGATTTGAGCAAAGGATTTGAGGAATATGTGCCATATTTGGCTTTATCGACTCTTGTTCAGGCTTTGGGAAGACTCAGTTTATGCTTCGTGTTGATGTGATGTACAAGGGGAGTAATTCAGTCGGGTGCTTCTTAGAGGGGGTGTTCGTGTGCTAGCAGGGGCTTGGAGTTTTATTATATTCCGGAATAAGTTAGAGTAGGTGACTCTCAATAACGGTTCTAGTGGATTCAAAGGTCAAAGTGTGGTGCCTGAGGATTTCGAGTCCTTAGTATGGTTAAGTATCGAGCTTTTGTAACAGATTATTAAAAGGGACTTAGACTGTTCTATTGTATCTTCGATCTGCGGTAGAATTGGAGGAACGGGAAAAGATATTTTTGGATTCATAGAGGAATTAACAGAATGGTTGTAACCATTTGAAGATGCGAATATGCGCACAAGGAGGGTATGATATGGTTCATGGGTGTTGAGACAACGTGGTCTCGTGAAATAAGGTCACTCAGGATGAGTGCGGATGTGGGTTCGTTATGTTTTGAATAGAGCTACTATTATTCCTAAGTCAAGTCCAGAGTAAATTAGAAGAAGTCGGATCGATTAGCAGTGGTCGAATCAGCATGATGGTGCCAATGATCAGTTCCTTCAACGTGTTAAGTCATGCGGGTGAGTTATGGCGGTATGTGCGAGGCTTGACAACCACCGTAATTTGATTCATTTGGAGTCATTCGAGTATTATGGTCTATTATGTGTAGATAGATCCCGGAAGAGTTATGGTGGTTTAGACCACTACTTGAGGATTGTATTTTTTGGGGATATGGGAATTCAATCACTTGTTGTAATGGTTCTCCAGAAATAAGTTAAGTGAAAGGTTTCTATATGATGGAGTGTTTATTCTATTAGTGGTTAAGGTGTTATGAAGGAATTCTTGTACTCTCGTGTATTGGCATGTTAGGTGCAGTGAGCGGCATGGGAATTAGAATATGAGGATCAAGGTTGCGGTTTGGTGTTGACAAGAATGTCTCGAGCTCGGATGAGCATGGAATGATTTAGTTGCTTAGAGTAAGCTGGTATCGTCTTTAGCTTCACCTGAGATCGGTGTCCTGTGTAAGAGGCTTTGTCTACTGATTTGCGGATTCTCGATTTGCTTTACAACATTGTGTGACCGGTGGTATGGATGTGCAGACTTGGTTACCTTGTGCGGAAGGTCGTGGAAGCGTACCCCACGGGAGGATTGTATAGTTGTGACATGTAAGTCACTTGATTGATTAAAGATTGGAACCAAGTAGTGAGATTGTGGTACTATCGCGAATGTGAGAGTTTAGGCCTTGAAGGCACTCTATTCATTGTCGCACCCCTTTTTTCTTGCGAAATCGGGTTTATGACATTTTGGTTGAGACAACTCGTTCCTTTTGGGAAAGGGGTTTGCATTTTTTGGAGAGTCGCCACCTAACGATTTAAGGTGCGTTAGGGCACCTATAGGGTTCATTTATAACTACGTTTGATAACCAGAGACAGGGTAAGGGCTTGAAATCATCCTAAGGGGAAGGTGTTAGGCACCCCTCAGGATCCACTAGTGTGGTTCCCGGCCAGACAGTTTTGTGTGAATTTGTACAGTTAACAAATAAACAAGTATGGCTCAAATAGTAGAGGATTTAAGTTTAAATGCACAGATGTTTGAAAAAAAATAAGTTAATGAAAAACAAGATTTTGAAAAGTACAATCTAAGCGAGTTTGTGAAGATAACGGGGTGTCCTAGGTTGGTTAGCCTATAGGATCACGTCAGTAAAATGCCCGGTAATCACTCCTTAGAAAGGGGCTACGCGTGGCATTAGCGCACCGGTCATCATATCCGTATCTATCCATAAGGCAAAATACTAGGCAATAAACAAGAACACATAGGACTGCATTTAGGGGGAAAACCCAGAAAACAGATAGAAGGCTCAGATATACCTCCACAAGTAATGCACACAGACAGCTCGACTCATACACAGATAAGGTCCACATTCAGATCCTAACAAGGTATTTAAGTGATAACAATAGAACTAGATTTATTACATGACTCAGAAAAGATGTCCGATTCAGGCTTGCCTACTGGTTTTAACACGTTGACAGTTAAACACTAATCACAAAGGCGGTTCTGGTTTTATTTAAAGTTGATTGCCTAAGGCTTGCCTAGGCGCGGAACACAGATGACTACATTTTATATAGTGAAACAAGGCAGGTTTCTTAAAGAGGACTCTTGAGTCCTTATATGCATGATATCTAATGACAAATCAATGCAGTTTTTGAAAGAACTTGTTTTAGAGAAAATAAACCGTTAATTAAACCAGTTTCGAAATGAAAAACACGGACTGGATTGATTTATTTAACTAAACTAATTTAGATCTATAGGCAGAATTTCTAGAATTATTCCCTATAGGCATGGTTTCTAAATGGAATTTCAGAACATGTTTACATGGGCAGAATCACATAATAGCAGCTTATTTTATTGTTATTATCTACCCTATGGACAGGATTTCTAAGTGTGGATGAGATGCTGAAAACAATACATATAAATCCTAAATGGCATGATATCTAATGCATGGCATGCTTGGCATGTTGTACCTAAACATGGCCCCTATGGCGCATAGAGAAAGTAAACATAGGAACATGATTTCTACCCCGGATTATGCTACAACATGCATATTACCCACCCCTTCTTCACTATCCAACCCCAGAGTTGTTTACAAATAATTATTACAGACCAATACTGAAATGAATTACATAGGAAAAGTAACAATTACACTATAAAGAGCCTGAAACAGGCCCAGACTTTCAGTACCTGATTAGGACTTCCTCCCTGAGTTATTTAATAAACCATCTTAAGTGCCAAGATTGTTCCATAGTATTTCTCATATCTGGGTGTGTTAGAGTTCCCTAAGGACCTCTAGGGGTCCGGGGCAGTGCTCATACCCAGATTGCATAACCATGACAGAGTAAGTGCAGAGTAGAAAGGCCAGCTTTTATGTGTCCAAGTTCAGAGGGAACTCAAGGGTCCCAAGGCAAGGCTCACACAAAAGGGGCAGAACCTAGTGGCCTAAGAGTATGTGTTAGAGTGCTTGACATAGATTTAAAAGAGTTGAGTTGGAAACAGTTTTGAAAATGATTAGTTTGAAATAAGTTTTGGAAGGCAGTTGAAGAGTTTGCCTTAGTGAAAAGAAAAGGAACAGGACAATCAGCAACTCAAAAACAAATCATAGTGCAAACACAAACAGGGAAAGGAGGCATTGGGAAAATACAGGTTTGAAATCACATAAATGGGGAAACATTTGATGCAACAAATATACAGAACAAATATACCGGTTGAAGAAGTAAAGTGCAGAAAGTAAAGCAAGTAGAGTTCCACAGTCTAGCCTTGGCTTTCAGCCGGCTAGACAAGCAGTTAGCACAAGTGGCAGAGAAAGAAGAGAGAGTTTGAGTGTGTGTGTGTGTGTATTCTGAACTATTGTTCCGTGTGTTAAGACTGTAGAAGAGATCATTTATATAGTAGTTTGAAAACTGGTTAAAGTAAGGCAAGAATCAATTCTTCAGTAATTATAGAACTCAGTATAAAAAATTGGTTCGAATCTCCCTCTAATTAAGGGAGTCAGTGTAAATGGTAAAAAACAGGTGGCAAGTAAGGAAAGAAATCATACACGGCTGGAGTATACAAATAAGGAAAGATTTCAAAAATAGTACCAGTATAGAACAGGTAATTAAGCCTAGGTTCAGAAAGTTTTCAAACTAAGGAGACAATCAGTAGCAATGCAGACAAGGCAAGGAAAATTAATTAAGGAAAGCAACTAATCAAATTAAGTGGAAAGGTAGGGGTCGAGGGGTCTAAAGGGAAATGTTCAAATCACACCAAGTAATAAGGAATTTAGAATCAATAAAAGAGAAAATCATGGAAAAGAGTCAGCATGTTTAACATATAAATAGAGTAAGACATAGGTAGTCAATAATTAGCACATGACTCTAGCAAAACATGAAGATAAAACGATACTGAATCAGTGAGAAAGATGCAAGTCTTGATGCCAACAGTCAAGATGAATACAAA
This sequence comes from Nicotiana attenuata, assembly GCF_001879085.1. Lineage (NCBI taxonomy): Eukaryota > Viridiplantae > Streptophyta > Magnoliopsida > Solanales > Solanaceae > Nicotiana > Nicotiana attenuata. Next base: position 350,453 of record NW_017671009.1, read on the forward strand.
CATATAGAATTGATGTAAGTCTAGGCTGAGAAACTCAGTAGAAGCATATCCAGGCAAGGCAGTCACAAGAAATCACAAGAACTCAAAAGAAATATGAGAATCAGTAAGTCATGCTAATACAACCAAACGAAGAACCCTAAAAATTAGGGTTTTCGACGTAGGCTAGTTAGGGTCAAGGAAGAACTCAACAAAATCAGTCAAAACACATAGATTTACTTAAAACCGAAAAGTTTTTCGAAGAAAAGATTTTCAAAAACCCTAGTTTAGGAAGATGACAAACCACTCGAAAATTAGGAGATTTTTCATAAAACAAGTAAAATAAGTTCGATCCTTCTCAGATCTGTACAGATCTAAGAAGTTTAAGAGACGAAATTAGGGTTTTTATCAGAATAACTCGAATAGAGGAAAAAGCTTAAACAAACGTTTGCGGATTAATACAAAAATCTGAAGAAAGAAGCATTTTCGAAAGGTGTTTAAGAACCCTAGTTCGAAGGTGAGGTGNAGAAATGAGCGGGGGAAATGAGAGATGGGGGGGGGGTAGTCGTTAGGGTTTAATATAGTAAGGGGGATCTGGACCGTTGATCAGAATTAATCAACGGTCCAGATTGGACCGGGGATTGGGTCGGGTATGGTTTGGGTTTGGGCTTGGGTCTGATGGGTTGTTTAAATGGGTTCGGGGTTGGTTTGATTTAGGTTATAATTTAAATAAGAGTGGTTACTTGTTAAATACCCAACTAAATTAGATAAATAATTAATAAAATAGCTAATAATTAGATAAAATGAAATTAAAGCTAAATAGGTGAAATTAAGGTAATTAACTAATATGAAAAATATGAAATGACTGATTATTGAATTAAAATAGCATAAAGTGTACAATTAGGCTATAATTGCAAAATTGTTGTAATTATAGCCAAACAATGCCGAATTGGCTAATTTGTGAAATAATTAAATCCCAATAGGATTAAAAATGATATATTGAGCTAAGAAATACTTTGAAATTACTTGTAATTTAATTTATGAATAATTATTGGATATAAAATACTATGTAAATTAGAAAAATAAATTGATAATAATATGGAAAATTATGGAAAAATACCAATTATTATAAAAAGTGATTTTGAAAGAATATATGCAAATTGAAAAATAGTTTGAGGAAAAATTGGGTATCACTAGCTGCCCCTCTTTACCCGGGAATGATGAAAGAGTTTTCGGGTAAAAAAATGATGGCCAATTTTGACCCAGCGAAACGGTTTGGGAAGATTTAGGCCGCACCCTGGCTTCTGAGTTGCCTACATATCCCTGTTTTCATAGGAATCAGGCCATATGTAGTTCCGGATCCATCGGCGGAGTATACCGATGAAGCTATTTCAAGAACGGACACCACATCTAGGGATGGGTGAGTGAACGGTTTATGGGAATGGTTAGGTTTGATATGGCTTGAGGGAACTGGAGCGGGATCACTCCTACTGGGATAGCCGTTGCTCGCCGTTTCACTTGCAAATAGAAGCAATATAAGCGTATACTGTGCATAAATTTAAACATGATGCAAATTCCCGCCGGACCACGAATGTTGTCTTCGGACGATGCGAATGATGTCCTTAGACCATGATGGTGCTTCAATTCCTGTCGATGAGCTCATTGAAAAGGCAGATGGTTTTGCCGGAGTCTTCCCAGGTAAATATTAGTAGTACTATCATTGAACTACAATATAGAAAAGTTTAGGCAAAGACTAACATAAAAAGGTTTGATTTTGTGTAGAGCATAATATGAGATTGTGAAGAAGCTCCAAGAAGAAACCATATCTGCGGTATGACAGGAGATGGAGTGAACGATGCACCAGCACTAAGAAGGCAGACATTGGTATTGCTGTGGATGATGCAACAGACGCTGCCAGGAGCGGCATCTGATATCGCTTGACTGAACCAGGTCTAGTGTTATCGNGTAGTGCTGTGTTGACGAGCAGAGCCATCGTTTCCAGACGGGATGAAAGACGTACACCCGATCTATGCACGTTTTCAAACTCNCAAATCCGTGCGTTTACTGGGGTATACTACTCGTCTCTACTACGTACGTACGTACGTACGTACGTACGTACGGTACGGTACCGGTACGTTACGTTACGTACGTACCGTACGTACGGTACGGTACGTACGGTACGTACGTACGTTACGGTACGTTACGGTACGTTAACGTTACCGTACGTACCGTACGTACGGGGGTAAAAAAAACTTGGGACCACGTAACGTTNTACCGGGTCGAAATTCCGTTCCAGGTCCCGATCGGCAACTGGTAGACTTCGAGGCGAGCGTTTACAGCCATGTACNNTCGTAGCGAGCTTTCAGCCGATGCGGACTGGAAGCAGATACGTAGCCCGATGCAGTNCGAGCCAGATTGAGCAACGTTTAGACTTCGGAAGTGAATGGTAGCCTATGCAACTGCAGATGCGATGAGACAGCTTTAGCTCGAAGCAGATCGGTAGCCTATGGCAAATCGAAGGCAAATGGTAGCCTTATCGGAATGCAGGATACCGAGATGGAGGTTACGAGCGTTAACCTCGGAAAGGCAGAATGGTATCCGTATGCCAATGTAGATGTGGATGGAGTAGCGTAGACTCGAGCAGACAGTAGCTATGCAATTGAGCAGATGTAGCCTATGCAATGCAGGATGCAAATGGAGGTCAGCTTAACCTCGGAAGGCAGAATGGTTGCCTTATGCAAATTGGAAGGCAGAATGGTAGCCTTATGCAATGCAGATGTGGATTGAGGTAGCGTTTAACCTCGGAAGGCAGAATAGTAGCCTTATGAAAATTGGAAGGCAGAATGGTAGCCTTATGCAATGCAGATGCAGATGGAGGTAGAGCTTAACCTCGGAAGGCAGAATGGTAGCCTTATGCAATGAAGATGTGGATGGAGGTAGAGTTTAACCTTGGAAGGCAGAATAGTAGCCTTATGCAAGAAATAAAATAACAAATGATAGTGGAGTTTTCTTAGCTGAGAGCAGATTGCAGCGTTGTGATTACTTGAGCATTGTGACTACGGAGCATTACTGGTGTGTGCTGATAACAAATGTTGGAAAGTGCGACGGTTCGGAGAGTCGTATTCTTGAACATTGTTTGTTCCATGGGTGTACAGTATGTTTAATGATTTCGCAATCCTAGTGCCTGCATCCAAAGAAAAATCGTGAGTTTTGTAAGGGGGAAGGTTAGTTCGTATCCCCGCTGGCTTTGCTTGACTCGTTCGGCTTTGATCTGGTGATACCGTCTGTATCATTGGGGTAACGTTGCTAAACAAAGCAGTTTTAATAATCAACATGCATGATTTTGTAAAAGTATGACATAAATGTATAGCTAAAAATAGCTTTTAGATGAACCGACGACTGTGATGTGGTTCAGGACATTGCAATCTCTCTTGCTACGGAATTTTGAGGGTCCTCCTAAAAATTCTGCCCCAGTTTGATGGGTTGATGCTTCTGACTGCTGCTCATGCGGCGATCGGCTGAAATTACTTTGAAATTTCGAGGGTCCTCCTCAAAATTCTGCCCTAGTTTCCAATTGCGGGGGGAAATGAAATTTTATTAAATTGTGACCGAACCCAGGGGGCTGCCTATGTATCCCCTCTTAAACGGGAATCAGGTCAGGCGTAGTTCAATTTATATCATATAAGGAAAGCATAAAGATTACACATAGTAACGTTTGACTGCATCTGAATTGATCGGCTTTGGCCAGACTTCTCCGTCCATTTCTGCAAGTATGAGGGCTCCTCCTGTCAAAACCCGGTGAACCATGTATGGACCCTACCAGTTAGGAGAGAACTTCCCTTTGGCTTCATCTTGATGCGGAAAAATTTTCTTTAACACCAGCTGCCCCGGTGTGAACTGTATTGGCTTGACCCTTTTGTTGAAGGCTCTGGACATTCTGTTCTGATAGAGTTGACCATGGCAGACTGCGTTCATTCTCTTTCCGTCTATAAGGGCTAGTTGCTCATAACGACTTTTTACCCACTCTGCGTCGTCGAGCTCAGCTTCTTGTATGATCCTTAGGGAGGGAATTTCCACCTCAGCGGGAATGTCAGCCTCTGTACCATAAACTAGCATATAGGGGGTTGCCCCAGTGATGTGCGGACTGTGGTACGATACCCCAGAAGAGCAAAGGATAACTTACCGTGCCACTATCTGTGATTCTTTATCATTTTCCTCAATATCTTCTTGATATTCTTGTTGGCGGCTTCTACAACTCCATTCATCTGAGGCCTGTAGGCTGTGGAATTCTTTCTTCTCCGATGGCGATAGGTGAATGCTGATTCGTGTTTCCTTGACGTTTTCTGCATCTCCCAGGTTGACAATTTCGGTCTCGTCCAGGTTGGACTTAGTCTGTTCTCAAAGTTCTCAACTTCTTTGACAATCTCGTCAGGTGCGTCATCTTCCTCTGAATCAATGTCTGTTTGTTGCGTTATCTCATTGCATGTCACAGTTATCGTTTCATCAAGACAAGTAATAGTAACGCTGTATAGGTACAGTAATGAGAGAAAACGATGGCAACAAATATTAATTCATAAGAAAAATCAAAAGTGCTTTTGATAGATTGAATAATTGTTTTGAACATTGAAGATCTTATTGCGGGAATTGAAAAATGCGAAGAGAAAATCATTTAGTAAATAAAATAGTGAATAATGCTTGTTTTAGCCTTGCTACCCCGAGGCTCGTCGGGCTCTGGTTGTCCTGATGGTCCAGTTCTTGAGATGTGCCCCTCTGCTCACGACCTGTATGGAAGGGCCTTCCTCCCCCTCCTCCTCGAGAATAACGCAACAGTCCAAATCACTGTCCTCTAGAAACAAGTTCTTCACTGCTGCAAGTGTTTCTTATTCATCTGACCCATAAATAATGTCGGCCTGTTGGAAAGTCTGCTTTAGATGCGGTATTGGCTACTCTAGTGGGTAGTAAGGACTGCGCCATGGTGGTGACCAGCTATTAAATTCTTCCCAGGTGTATTCATATCCCAAACCAAAGGTAGTGCCATGTTTCTTGAATTGTATGGGTTTAGAGATTCCTTGGAGGTTCTTGTCGAGCCCTTTGCCGGGTTCGTACCCACTCCAATTGAGTATACTCTCAATTTTGCTATCCCATCATTTGTCTTTGTCGACTGCATTGACCCGCTCAATGTGGTGGTAAGTTTCTCCACCCAGCTTCCTTCTTCCCTCGATCGCCGGAATGGTCTGGCGACTGTATATAGGGTTGCTACCGTCATCGTGAATGATCACTTCCTGGTGATTCCATTCGAAGTTTACTACCTAATGCAGCGTTGATGCTACGGCCCCAGCAGCATGGATCCATGGCCTTCCCAGTAGCAAGTTGTAAGATGCTGGTACATCTATTACTTGGAAATCGACCTCGAACCAGGTTGGTCCCATTTGCAGGCATAGGCTAATATCACCAATGGTGGATCTCTGAGAACTATCGAAGGCTTTCACATTGATTGCTCCATCCTTTATCTCATGCAGCCCTTTGCCCAACTTCTTGAGTGTTACCAGTGGAGAAATGTTAAGACTAGAACCTCCATCGATCAGGATTCTGGTGATGAAATATTCTTCGCATTGCACGGTGATGTGCAGTGCTTTGTTGTGCCCCAGCCCTTCAGGTGGCAGCTCGTCCTCATAAAAGGTGATCTTATGGCTTTCCAGAACTTGTCCTTCCATATTAGCCATTTTCCCGCTGGTGATGTTATTTGGTACATACTCATTCAGCACCTTCAACAGAGCATTTTTGTGCGTCTCAGAATTTTGCAGCAAAGAAAGAATGGATATTTGTGCTGGCATCTTGTTCAACTGGTCGATGACCGAATACTCCTTGGCCTGTACTTTCATCCAAAGGTCGTCCGGACCTGTCTCAATGAGGGGTGGCCAATTGGAAGCCTGCTTGCTTGATTCATCTAGATGTTCAGGGGTATAGACTCTACCAGTTCTTATCATGCCCTGTGCTGCGACAGTTTCTTCAGTCCTGGCCTTGCCCTTCCTTCTCACCTCGGCTGCATAGTCCCAGGGTATAGCATTTGTATAGAAGGGTGGCGTGGTTGACATTGCCACTTCGGATAGAAGATGCGCCTTGGGTGGTAAGACTGCAACCTCAAATGGTGCGGGTGCTTTTGCCGGTGGCGCGAATTCAACCTCAATTGGCGTCCGGTGTCTTTGCGGGTGGTGCTACTTCAAACTCAAGAGGTATAGACATATTCACCTCAGCGTCTTCAAACGGTTGGATCTGGACTATGATTGGTTTGAGAGTAATTGCCGGTTTCTTTGGGTCATCACCTTCTGCGATCAACCCGATTGATCCCTCGAGATCCCAGTCATCTTCTACTTCAATCATGTGGATACCTCCACCCTTATGGTCTGGCAGAGGATTGTTGCGGACGTTTGGAGCGGGTTCCTTTGGCACAATGATCTTGTTATCAATCAGAGACTGTATTTTGTCTTTCAAAGAGCGGCATTCATCGATGGTGTGCCCTTTCAGGCTGTATGCAAAGGTCCTCAAAGTTCAGCCCCTCGATCCCTTTGCTTCCTTCAACGCCCTGAATTTGGCTGGTCAGTTTCTTAAGTTCCTCGGCCAAGTTTCTGATAAGCATATCCTTTTCGTCAAACTCAAGTGTGCATGAGATACGTTGGGTGGAGTGTGGCATGGTCTCCACATAGATAAGATTGTTATGGAGGCCTGGTGTATGGGTGTGGAAATGGTCGTTTGTGGAGTTGTGAGGTTCTGGGATGAGTAGTGGAGTGTTGTTTGGGGTATGGTAGGTGTTACATTAGTTCTTTGGTAGAGCAGCGTGATGGTGAGGTGCGGGATGATTCTTCTGTTTTGGGATATTTTGAAGAGGTGTAGGGTTTTGAGCGTTGGGGAAGTTGATGTATGGGGTTTTGAGGGAAAATGACAGGTTTGCCAGATTTCGAACCTGATCGAGCTCTTCTTGGAATTTCAACAGTTTCTGTTCAAGTTGTGACACATTCTCGTTAGGAACCCGAATACCATGGCCATCAGTGGCCTCTACCCGTTCAACTGTGTTCTCCTTCTTGATGTTGTTCAAATCTTCCATTTTATTTTTGCCTTTGTTCTTGCCTTTAGTGGGACTAAGAGGAGGAGTGGGTGAAGGGCCCCTGGATCTTGTGAAATAAGATGATGATGCTAGAGTGCACGAACTAACCTTTGGGGAGGGGAATAATAAAAAGAAAGAAAACAAAAATAAAAACAAAAGGTAATCAAGTTAGTGAGGATTATAAAAAGTATTGCAGTATTTAAACACATAGTGCGGGAATGTAAAGCGTGTCCTAATTTGGGAACCTCTTTGTGCCCGAGGTAGGCCTAGCGACAAATTGACTTGGAGAATGTTTAATGCTAAATGCCTCATTTTATTGATAAAAAATAGGCGAATCCCAAAACGACACTAAATAAGCAAGAAATAAAAGTCACTAATGGCCATTGGCCTTATTACATTCATTAAGCGAAAAAGTAAATTCCTATCTATTAGGTCCCAGGAGGACCTTCCCCAGATTCGGTAGCCTTGGCTCCGTCGAATAGCTTCCCCAATTCGCGAAGTCCCAGCAACAGGTATGCTCTGGCTAGATGTCCACCTTCGGTCCCTTCAGCCTTTTGACAGTCTTCAACACTTTTGAGAAATTTTCCCTCTAGTTCTACTATACCTCGCTCCAAGTATCCTAGCCTTTTGTTGGCACTGATAGCCATGTCTTTCCATTCCTCAATCAGCTTCTTGTTGGACTCTTGTATCTCGCAGTGTTCATTCTCGCATTCACGGATCCTTTTGCGCAACTGGTTATATTTGACTTGCGCCTCAGCTTTTTCATCTATAACCCTGTGGCCTTGAACGAACCCTGGCTGGCCCAGACCATCCCAATTGTCTTCCAACCAACCAGAATAGAAAGGGGTACAACCGGTATAATATCTGTCTAGCTCGATGGTGTCTTTCCCCATTACGATCTTGCAGTGCCACATATGCTGGGCTTGGCACTTGTAGGGACTGTCATCATTTTGGAAGTCAGCTCGAAGATGGCTCGTCTTGTCGACCCTGGGTATGACTTGCTTCCTACCTGCTTGGCTCATAACTCGAAGAGGGACGTAAGGGTATGTTCCTCTTAGACGAATCAGTATCAGGAAAGGTGCATCTCTGGATCGGGCGATGAACTCCTCTGTCGGAAACCACTCGAACATCCATTGGACCTGTTCTTCAGTCAGATTATCAAAGAGCTCAACCCATTCTTTGGCATTCTCAGGTTGAGCGAACATGTCGGGGATGTAATTCATTCACTTTTGATGATGGAAAGCGATGTGGTCATCCCAGGTCCTTCACTGAATTTCTTGTCGGTATTCGCCCTTTTGCACGCCGGGTAGCGAGCGTGGGGTAGAGCACCATTGCGGATTGTGACCTGGTCCGTCCCGGTAGATGAGTATACTGCGTATTTAACTGAAATTCACTTATTATCATTTTAATTGAGCTGATTGCTATATTTGGGCTTCGTGCCAATTGATTGAATCCTTCAGGGATTGTTATTACTGGTTTCTTACCATTTTTTCATATCATTGAACTCAGCCCTAGTAGTTATTACTGTTTTGCAAACTCAGCCACCTTTTCTTAAACTTGAAACTTAATTAATATTTTTAATGAAGTTTGGGCTGAATATTTCTATATGATTGTGCCCGAGGGGCTTATGTGATTTTGGACTGAGCATGGGATCGGGCTGCACGCCGCAGCGGTATGATATTGATATTGATATGAGGCCTAGGGCCTAGTTGATGCCACGATATGGCTTATTATTGCGCTTGGGCCGTAAGGGGCCCCTCCCGGAGTCTGCACACCCCCATTGAGCGTCGTCGACGATAAGTAACTGGAGCGGGCTGCACGCCGCAGCGGGTACTGGAGAGTACCGGTTTATGTGTTGCATTGCATATTTGATTGTCATTTACTTATTTATCTGTTGTGGTATTTCCATAATTGTTTTCATTGATTTACTGATTTTATACTACTTGGTAGGTTGCTGTATTTATAGAATTACTTTGTGCCTACTCAGGATTTCTCATTCTCAGTCTTTGTTTATGTTTATTACTCACTGGGTCGGAGTACTCACATTACTCCCTGCACCTTGCGTGCAGATCCAGGTACATCTGAGGCTGTGTGAGGATTTCTCTGCCTAGCAGCTTATCCGGGAATATCAAGGTAGCTGCATTTGACGTCCGCAGTCCTGATCTTCCTCCTATCTTATTGCTTTATTTCTGTATTTTTTTTCTAGAGAACGATATGTAGTAGGTTGATACCCATGTATTAGAGGCTCAGACTTGTGACATTGGATTCTTCGGCCTGTTGTAGTAGTATTGATAGTTTGGAGTTTTCGCATGTTTTACTCNTTGTTGGCACTGATAGCCATGTCTTTCCATTCCTCAATCAGCTTCTTGTTGGACTCTTGTATCTCGCGGTGTTTGCTCTCGCATTCACGGATCCTTTTGCGCAGCTGGTTGTATTTGACTTGCGCCTCGACCTTTTCATCTATAATTCTGTGGCCTTGAACGAACCCTGGCTGGCCCAGACCATCCCAATTGTCTTCCAACCAATCAGAATAGAAAGGGGTACAACCGGCATGATATCTGTCCGGCTCAATGGTGTCTTTCTCCATTACGGTCTTGCAGTGCCACAGGTGCTGGGCTTGGCACTTGTGGGGGCTATCATCATTTTGGAAGTCAGCTCGAAGATGGCTCATCTTGTCGACCCTGGGTATGACTTGCTTCCTACCTGCTTGGCTCATAACTCGAAGAGGGACGTAAGGGTATGTTCCTCTTAGACCAATCAGTATCAGGAAAGGTTCATCTCTGGATCGGGCGATGAACTCCTCTATCGGAAACCACTCGAACATCCATTGAACCTGTTCCTCAATCAGGTTATGAAAGAGCTCAACCCATTCTTTGGCATTCTCAGGCTGAGCGAACATGTCGGGGATGTAATTCATTCGCTTTGGATGGTGGAAAGCGATGTGGTCATCCCAGGCCCTTCGTTGAATTTCTTGTCGGTATTCGCCCTTTTGGAGATGTTCCATGAGCCAAAGCTGAAGTAGTAGATTGCAGCCTTCGAAGTGTCTCGCTCCTTGTTGACACTTCTCTAAGGCTCGGTATATGTCTGCAATGATCATGGGTACAATGCTGAATGTCTGCCCACCAATCCCATCCATTAGGGTCTTGGTTACCATAGCCAGCCTAGTATGGATCCTCCCTTTCTTCATTAGAAACACGATCAGACCCAGAAAGAAAAACATGAAGACGAATACCCTACAATGGATATGTCCCAAGGATGTGATGGCAAACTCGTCATGGTAGGTACGGTATGATTTGCTATGACCGTACCTTTCATACAGGTAGTCAAAAGGGATGTATGAAATCTTTAGGCATACCAATTCTGCATTCTTCTTCAAACCCATCATTTTTAAAAAAACCCTGCCTGTGTGGTTCTTAGGCATTAGCAAACCCGGGGTTTCCCATACTAGACCGGCCAGTCCTCCCATCTCTTCTAGCAAAGATGTCATTTCAATATCCCTAAAGCGGAACACGGCCCTTTCACAATCCCAAAATAAGGTAGCAGCCTCTATTATCATGTTGTTAGGCTGGATCTCCAGGATAGATGGTAGATTACCCAGATATTTTCTGACGAGGGTTTTGTCACTAGAATGTAAATATTCCCACCAACTCAGCAATCTTGGGTGGATGTTGGTGACCATGCCGAATATGGGGACTTCGTGCCTCATATTTCTGCAAGGCAAACAAGGTTAGGCCCTTACCCCCACCAGACTCGACTATTTTAACATCAACAATCAGCATGAAGCATTTAGTTTTCCAAATAAATGCACAGAACGTGATGATGTCCATTTGGGTTTAGGGAAACCCAGTGGACTTTTGGACAAGGCTATCTTAAAGGATCATTATGTGGACAACATAACTGACCCGGCTAGGTTTGATCATGATGCATACACAATTTAAACAGAGTAAGGTCTCTATGGGGTTTTAGACTGGTACCCTTGAGCGGACAACTCAAGGGGGAAGGCACAGAACCGTCGACTGCACCGCTGATCGACTAGTTTTACCGCAAATAAGCCTTTTCGAATTTAGGGGGTAATGATATAGGAAGGGCGCAACCACTCATCAAGGTGTTGCTATAGTATTTTGTTTGGCGCGAGTGGAGTATGATGTTGAGAATGAATATGCAACAATTAAAAGCATGTTGTCATGTATTTGTACGTTAAGAAAGCGATAAATACAACAATTTTATAATTTTAAAACGGTTATAAAGGAAGGAAACAAGAAACATATGTCAGTTGCTTTTGAAGAGGAAATTAAATGCTTAAAGGAATTAAACAAATAATTGCACATAGGGGTACAAATTCACAAAACGGTCTGAAATGGTTAAAGCCTAAAAATCCCCAGCAGAGTCGCCATGCTGTCGCGCCCCCTTTTTCTCGCGAAATCGGGTTTGTGACATCTTGGTTGAGACAACTCGTTCCTTTTGGGAAAGGGGTTTGCATTTTTGAAGAGTCGCCACCTAACGATTTAAGGTGCGTTAGGGCACCTATAGGGTTTATTTATAACTACATTTGGTAACCAGAGAGGGGTAAGAGCTTGAATTTATCCTAAGGGGAAGGTGTTAGGCACCCCCCAGGATCCACTAGTGTGGTTCCTGGCCAAACAGTTTTTGTGGATGTGTACAATTAGCAAATAAACAAGTATGGCTCAAATAGTAGGGGTTTTAAGTTTAAATACACAGATGTTTGAGAAGAAAAAAAAAGTTAATGAGAAGCTAGATTTTGAAAAGAAAGAAGTACAATCGAGCATATTTGTGAATGTAAAGGGGTGTCCTAGGTTGGTTAGCCTATAGGATCACATCAGTACAATGTCCGGTAATCACTCCTTAGAAAGGGGCTACGCGTGGCATTAGCGCACCGGTCATCATATCCCTACCCTTCCCATCCCCTTATTGGTCATGCAAAGCGAGTGTTGGTCACGGATTCCTATCGCGTGCTGCTACCCGTCCCTTCTTAATGGTCCTGGAGGGAGTTAGGACCTCTACTTATAGGTGGTTCTAGACGTACCCCTAAGGTTTTTAAAGGTGAAAAGTCTAAGGCGACAATCAAAACATTTAGGACTTTCAACATAGAAAGGGAGAAATTTAGAGGCTCAGAATTTCCTCCTCAAACAAACACGTAAGCAGCACAACTCAAGCACAGTTAAGGTCTTTATTAGATAACGTCCTAAAGCAGGATATCTAGGTGAATATGTAGACAAACAACCTCTTTTAGACTCAGAACTTATAACCCTAGCGGTTGCCTACGGAATTTTTTTTTATAAAAAAAAGCTTGTTAGGATTTAGAAAACATAAGCAATAGAGATAGTTTTAGATATGCAATTTTGAAAATGCTCTAAGGGCTTGCCTATACGCGGAGTACTGATGTTTATATTAATGCAAAAAACAAAGCAGGTTTTGAAATGGACTCCTTTAATACCTATAGGTATGATGTCTAATGAGATTGAGGCAGTTTGAAAGAACTTGTTTCGAGAAATACTTAATACTTAATAAAATCGAGTCAGAAATGAACTAGGCGTGATCAAGTTGACTTGTTTAGACTAAACTAGATTGAAAAGCAAAATTTCGAATATGGTTTCCTATAGGCATGGTTTCTAAACATGACAAAATGCAGAACCTTATAGGCATGATTTCTACTTAGTAAAGCATACAGATTTAAATGTAAGGTCCTAGGAGCATGATTTCTACCCGAATTACACCATAAAGCATGTATCTACCCACCCTTTTCACTAAATACCCCAATATCTGTTTACAAGTTATTACAAACCAATGAATGAATTACATAAGTAAATAAAAAAAATAAAGAAGCTATTCTATAGGGAGCCTTCAATTAGGCCTAGATTCCCCAAAGCCTCCAATGACCTCATATGCCTCAATTCCATAGACAATAGTCTAGGTGCGTCAAAGTTCCCTAAGGATCTCAAGGATCCCGGGCAGTGCTTACACCTAGACTTGGTAACAAAAATTGAACAAGTGCAGTATGGAAGGGCCAGCCTCAGTATGCCAGAGTTCAGAGGGTTCTCAAGAGGATCCCAAGGCAGTACACATACTAGAGGGGGCAGAACTTATTGACTAAGAGTAGAGTGAAAGTGATTTTAGTGAAAAACTGTATAAAAAAAGAAAGATTGTTTGAAAGTAATTTAGTAAAACAACAGAGACTGTTTGAAAAGAGATTGAAGAAATGAACAGAAGTCCAGACACAACCTTTAAGACAGGTTCATACACAGCCAGTAGTCATAGAACCAAACAGGGGTCAAGGGAGTTTGGGGTTCATAGAACACTTAATTGCAAACACATAATCAAGCAAAGGCCTGGGAATGTTCAGAAACAAACAAAGGGGGTAACACACTGATTCTAGAAAAAGGGAGGAAAGTTCATAACATGCTTAATAATGTAAACATATTAACTGCAGATTTCACAACAAAAGCACAAATAGAAGCAAACTGGAAACAGAATGAACTGAAATAATAAGAGAATCATATTGTTGTTGGAACTTTGAATTGAAACTAGGACATACCAGGAAGAGGTTAGCAGACACAGTGAAAGAGCATGAGAACACAATGGTTAGCTCTAGCTTGCAGCCGGCTAACTTAGAGCAGTAGCAAGTAGTAAAAAAAGAGAGTAGAGAGTTTTGAGTGTGTGAGAGAGTTTTTGAACCAAGAGTTCGTGTGTTAAGACTGTAGAAGAGAGCCATTTATATAGTAGTTTCAAAACTGGTTAAAATAAGGCAAGAATCAATTGTTCAGTAATTATAGAACTCAGTATAAAAAAATTGGTTCGAATCTCCCTTTAATTAAGGGAGTCAGCATGTTTAACATATAAATAGAGTAAGACATGGGTAGTCAAGAATTGGCATACAACTCTATCAAACAGGAAAGTTAAATAATACTGAATCAGTGAGAAAGATGCAAGTCTTGATGCGAACAGTCAAGATGAACACAAACACATAGAATCAGTGTAAGTTTAGGCTGAGAAACTCAGTAGAAGCATATCAAGGCGAGGTAGTCATAAGAAATCACAAGAACTCAAAGAAAAATGAGAGCCGGTCAGTCATGCTAATACAGAAGCCAAACGAAGAACCCTAAAGAATTAGGGCTTTTAACATAGGCGAGTTGAAAAAAAACAGTAAAGCATAGAATCAGTCGATATATGCAGATAGAAGTTAAAACGTAAAAATCGATTTGAACAAAGTGTAGAAGAAGTTCTGAAAAACCCTAGATTTAGAAGAAAGTGAAAATCAACTTGAAATCGGTGATTTTTGCAAAAGAAGTTCAAGGACAGTGTAAAACATATAAGGAACAGACTCGAATCGTTTTAAAAATAGCACAGATCTAAGAGATGCAAACAAAAATTAGGGTTTCAGAAGAAACCCAAGTAGAGGTGGAAGAACCTGTTTAGAAACTCAAAGATCGTAACAAATACAATGTGATTTTGCTCGAAATCACACCGGAGTAGCCATGAACATACACACATCGAACCCTAGATACAAGTCGGCGTGGCCCAGGGCCCTTGAAGGTCTCAGAGAAGACGAGCGTGGCATGAGAGAAGCCATTGGAGGCTTAAGAGACGATGATAGGTGACCGGAGGTGGCCGGAGATAGGAGGTCCGCGGTTGAAGATTAGGGTTAGGTTGAAAGAGTTTGAGAGCAGAGAGGATTTTCGGGCGTCGGGGTTGGTCGTGAAAATAAATTAGGTTTTGGGGGTATAGATTGGTTTAATTAGGAAAGAAGTGATCTGGACCGTTGATCAAAATGATCAACGGTCAGGATCTAACAAGAGCTGGGTCGGGTAGGTGTATTTGGGGCCTGGGTCGGGTAATTTAATTAGAAATTGGGCTGGGGTTGGGTTCAATTTAGGCTGTAATTGAAATGCCCATTTGGCTATAATTTAAATAGCCAATTTTCCCTTATTTAATTTATAATACATAATAAGCAATTACTGGAAACTATTTTAATGTGCCAAAATGATTTAAAATATATAATTAACATTTTAAAAATATAGGGACCAATTTATGCATATAAAAATATAATTATACCTTAAAAGGGCTAACATTGCAATTATATGCAATTTAGCTTAAAAAATACTAAATGTAATTATAAAAATGCACGAAAAACATATTAACCATATTTTGGCATAATTATAGAGATTAAATGAATAAATCATCATAACAATAATTTGGGAAATAATTATTGGGTTTTTATGTATAAAAAGGGGGGAAATAAATCAATTTAAGCCCTTAAAATTATGAAAAAAATAATAAAATCTTGTGCATGCTTATATATGCATATATATGCTATTTCGAAGGTATTTTTGCATATTTAAAATATATAGGGAAATATTGGGTATCAACAGCGCAGATACTGGATGTGTGTGAACAGGTTTGGAGGCAACAACGGAAATTTTTGCAATTTTGAGGTATAGTTTGATGAACCTTGTAAGCAGGAATGCTACAAAGAGTCTTTGCAGTATTATCATGATTTGAACAAAAAACAGTAGGAATATGAAGGAGAATATAAACGAGAAATTGCGGAGTTGAAGGAGAAACTAAAAGAGGCGGAAGAAGAAAAAAATAAGCTAGAAGAGAATTTTAAGTGGTTGGAGCAGAGAATAATAGGCGGTCGTGACTAAATAATGACATGTATGTGTTGAGTGTAGTACTTTATCTTTATTTTTTCCGATTCATGTGTTTTTATTAGTTGTACTGAATTTAAATTATGTTAAGTTGCTATGTTTGCGTTTGTGTTGTAGTATTAAAATAAAGAAGAAACGGGGAAATAAAAACATAATGCGCATATTATGTAAACATAAAAAATTATTGTTATTATTTACATAAAATAATATTTACATAAAATACAAAAAAAAAAAAAATCAATGTGTCCCACGGCCTGTGTGCTTCAATGCAGCCGATGGCCTGAGGCACATCCCATCCCTCCCGGATACGTTATCAGGATCATCCTCATTACGACGCCTCTTTATCGCAGGATGCGCTGCAGCATGATCGTTAGTAGTGCTGACAGGACCGGTAGAAGGGGTCGTTGGTCCATCAGCAACCTACAAAAGAAGAAGTCAGCTCAGTATATGAAAATATATATTAGTAATGTACATGTTAAGTCAAAAAATTTTTAAATTGTCTTACCATGGTCTCGTCGGGCTCCTGAATATAAGCATACGTCGCATCCTGCTCAGCATCGCACAAAGTGGCCTCCGTGACGGGCTGGGATGAAGCCTTAGTAAGAAAATTATAAAGTTATTTATGGAGAATCACAACGATAAAAACAAATTTAAATTTAATAGTAATACAAACATACCTGCACCTTTGAAAGATTCCCTGCTCCCGTCGACGATGAGCCATAACTCAGCC
Organism: Nicotiana attenuata; assembly: GCF_001879085.1. NCBI lineage: Eukaryota > Viridiplantae > Streptophyta > Magnoliopsida > Solanales > Solanaceae > Nicotiana > Nicotiana attenuata. Next base: position 366,927 of record NW_017671009.1, read on the forward strand.
GGCGCCCACCATCCATATCTCGGGTCGCCCGATCCTTAGCAGCGGTCGATGGGCCTGAAAAGTACTGCTCCCAATCACTTTCGGTAATGCTCGTGCCCGTGATCAACAATGGATCTGACGGGGTCACCTGCGAAGTCGCTGGAGTGAACGGCAGCTGAAGGCTGAATGACAGCATGCTGATGTGATGCTCGTCTGGTTGATGGAGGTCACCCGGCAGATCAGCTCCAACATCTTCGACAGGTGCCTCAACGCCCCCTTGATGGGGACCACTTCCTAGCCGGCTCCTACGACCCCGTGGGACAGCCCTGCCTCGTGCTCCCCTACCTCGTGGGACAGGCCTACCTCGATGGTAGTGCTCTAGCGCCACATAAGTAGGTACGTGCACTAAGCGCTCATCCTCTCGGGCTCACTGCAGTGCCCGGACAGCTAACCTGCCGGCCATACTCGTGCAAAATGGCCGCTCCCTTGCCGGCATGCTGCTGCATCTGCAGTCCCAACTGGTGGAATAAATGTAGGCCAATAACCTGCAGAGCATGTAAAATATAAATTACAGAACTCTAGGTCACAGTTATAAGTAAGAATAACAAATAACATACCAATGCCTCGTGCCTCCCGGCGTATGGAACGTACCAATCGCCAGCTCGATGAATGGGATTCCCGACGAAAAGTTGGGTAACGCCGCGGTACCAGCCCATATAATCATGCTCAGTATCCGGCCAACTCGGTGAAGGGGCGGTCTCAAGTATCAATCTGCTCCTCTAGCCATGCCAAATATGCGTCGTCCACCCTAGAACGATCATCCCGCTAGTAATGTATGGTCTGCCAGGTGGGCGGTGTTGGTACGAGCTGCAGACGGCCAACGGGCAGCCCATATAAAACCTCCACGTCCTGCAGTGTGATGGTGGCCTCGCCAATGGGCAGGTGGAATGTGTGCGTCTCCGGTCACCACCGCTCTATCAGGGAGTGACCAAAGACCAATCGAGCTGCAGCCGCCCGATATCCAAAATCCTGTAGAAACCCGTCTCCCGCTGGCATGTGACTACACGAGGATGGAGAACTCTGTCATGCAGAAAGTCCAACATGTCGTCCACTCTCTGGGCACGGAGAGTCTGGGTCAGTAACTCTCCCTCCCATATGTGGGTGAACTTATGATCGCCCTGTAACGACAGTAGCTCATTGCTGGAAGGTCCGGGATGAATAGGCGGCACCTCCATGTCGTCTACTGTAAATTAAACAACATTAATTACATGTTATTTTTATAATTTTATATGTTTATTTGTAAATTAAATAATTAATTTTTATAATTATACAATATTTAATTATTATGTATTCACATAAGGGTTCCAGGCTCGATATTTGAGGCCCAGTAGCACCAAGATATCCTAAATTCTTCTATGTGTTAGTTTTAGTATTTTACATGCTAATTTTATAATTTTATATGTTTGTTTGTAAATTAAATAATTAATTTTTAATGGGTTCCAGGCTCGATATTTGCGGCCCAGTAGCACCAAGATATCCTGAATTCTTGTATGTGTTAGTTTTATTATAATTTTATATGTTTGTTTGTAAATTAAATAATTAATTTTATAATTTTACAATATTTTATTATTATGTATTCACATAAGGGTTCCAGGCTCGATATTTGAGGCCCAGTAGAACCAAGATATCCTGAATTCTTCTATGTGTTAGTTTTATTATTTTACATGTTAGTTCTATAATTTTATATGTTTGTTTGTAAATTAAATAATTAATTTTTATAATTATATAATCTTTAATTATTATATATTCACATATGGGTTCCAGGCTCGATTTTGCAGCCCAGTAGCACCAATTATATGTTGACTATAATTGGACAGAGTTTGTGTTTGATCTATCAGTTATTTTGATGTATTTTTGAATATAAGAGATACTTAAACTACAGGGAAACTACGTTAAAAGGCACTACATTTTACTACGCTAAAAGACATTACGTTTTACTACCCTAAAAGGGCACTATATTACTAGTCTTTAAGCAAATAAATACTATAAATCGGATAAAAAACAACAAATACATTTAATCACAAAAAATTCACGAAAATACATATACAACAGTAAAAAGTAACTTATTAACATCTTTTTAAGCAAATAATAATAATTTCTCAGTTGAAACATATTTTTTTAGCACACTAATATCTAAATTCGGTTAAAAATAACATACCAGTTTAATCGCAAAAAAAAAAATAATACAAAACAACATAGAACACATGTAAAACAACTAATATGTATTTCTTATACGAGTTTCGACAAAAATTAAATCGGAATACCTCGATTTATATTTTTCGGAAAGTTGAAGAATTGAAGATTTTAGTCCGAAACGTGCAACCACAACGAGAGAAGGCCTTAACTAGGATGCGGGACCAACACTCTATACTTTTTATGGTACCGGTGGGGTCTACTCGAGTTTTCTATCTCGTTAATGAGGAGGGGGGGGGGACCGCTGGTTCGTTTTTTAATTGGGGGGGGGGGGGTTCTGGTTTGACGTGGGGGGAAGGGAAGGGGACGGGTATATGAAGAGTCAAAATGTGGTTTATTAAGGTGTTTTATATAAATCGCCTTAACAAACTGTATTGGGAAAAAACTGAATTTATATTGAAGGTGATGTGGCATGACACGTGGACTGGTCAAATGGTCAAAACATGATGATCAATTGAGGGGCACGGGCGATATCAGATACGAAGAGAAGAGAGTTAAATAGGCACGAGATGCTATTCAAATGATACGAGTCTCGTATCTATTTAACTTAATTAAAGCCAGGAGGTCAGAAGGAATTGAAGATATGAATCTGATAGCATAAAGGAGTCTAAATTCAGTATTAAATATCAAATACGTTAGCGAATCAGCATTGAATAGGAATGATTGTGTAACGTTTCATTTAATGTCATTTAATGCTCATAATTGCCTCTTTAAGACTGAGACATTATACCTTTTCCTAGAAAAATCAACTATAAAAGGAGGAGATCTCAGCATTTGTAAGGAGGGGAGATATCATTGATATTACATTGAAATACAAACTTATTTACTGCTTTATTATTCTCAAAAAATTCCTTATTCTTTTCGTCTCCTGATTATCAGTAACCCGATTTTTTCTCTTAATTTCTAGTTTTAACCGAAATTCTATTTTTTGGTTAAACAAATTGGTTCCGTTACCGGGAATCTGATAATCAAGCATATCTCAATCTAATTTTCTTTATTGCATCAATCATGTCGAACAACAATGACAACATTNCGTGGTTTTTTTCACCGTTTGAGCCAGTGTTTTCCACGTAAAAATCTCTGTGTTCTTTATTTTATGTACTTATTATTCCGCAAACAGTAGTAGTTAGTACACCTAGAAGAACCAGGTTCTTCTAGAGCAAAAATTGGGTACCACACAAATCACCCCCGCTCTTGTGTGGTATTGACGTTTAGAACATCAGTTTCTAAACAAAATTTCAGAACATGTTTACATGGGCAGAATCACATAATAGCAGCTTATTTTATTGTTATTATCTGCCCTATAGACAGGATTTCTAAGTGTGGATGAGATGTTGAAAACAATACATATAAATCCTAAATGGCATGATATCTAATGCATGGCATGCTTGGCATGTTGTACCTAAACATGGCCTCTATGGTGTATAGAGAAAGTAAACCTAGGAACATGATTTCTACCCAGGATTATACTACAACATGCATATTACCCACCCATTTTTCACTATCCAACCCCAGAGTTGTTTACAAATAACTATTACAGACCAATACTGAAATGAATTACATAGGAAAAGTAACAATTACACTATAGAGAGCCTGAAACATGCCCAGACTTTCAGCACCTGATTAGGACTTCCTTCCTGAGTTATGTAATAAACCACCTTAAGTGCCAAGATTGTTCCATAGTCTTACTCATATCTGGGTGTGTCAGAGTTCCCTAAGGACCTCTAGGGGTCCCGGGCAGTGCTCACACCTAGATTGCATAACCAAGACAGGGTAAGTGCAGTGTGGAAAAGCCAGCTTTTATGTGTCCAAGTTCAGAGGGAACTCAAGGGTCCCAAGGCAAGGCTCACACAAAAGGGGCAGAACCTAGTGGCCTAAGAGTATGTATGAGAGTGCTTGACATAGATTTAAAAGAGTTGAGTTGGAAACAGTTTTGAAAATGATTAGTTTGAAATACGTTTTGGAAGGCAGTAGAAGAGTTTGCCTTAGTGAAAAGAAAAGGAACAGGACAATCAACAACTCAAAAACAAATCATAGTGCAAACACAAACAGGGAAAGGAGTCATTGGGGACATACAAGTTTGAAACCACATAAATGGGGAAACATTTGATGCAACAAATATACATAACAACTATAAATCCATTGAACAAATCAGCCATGGTAACAGATATTTAAAACATAGGGAAGAGTGCAGCAGGATCATGTTGAAGACAAGGGTTTTGTTGAACAAAGTTTGACACTACATGGTTATACCAGTTAGGGAAGGGTAAGGGAACTAAGTGAACATGCTGGACAAGTATCAAAGAACTAAGTAAAGTCTGATATGACGATTACACACAAGGCAAGAATTTAGACATGTTTGACAACATCAATCATAGAAACAAATTGAATAACTAGTACAGTAGCAAGCATGGATGTATAGGCATGGAACACATAAAGTTGAGTTTCAGATTTAAACTAGAGACATACCAGTTGAAGAAGTAAAGTGCAAAAAGTAAAGCAAGTAGAGTTCCACAGTCTAGCCTTGGCTTTCAGCCAGCTAGACAAGCAGTTAGCACAAGTGGCGGAGAAAGAAGAGAGAGTTTGAGTGTGTGTGTGTGTGAATTCTGAACTATTGTTCCGTGTGTTAAGACTGTAGAAGAGAGTCATTTATATAGTAGTTTGAAAACTGGTTAAAATAAGGAAAGAATCAATTCTTCAGTAATTATAGAACTCGGTATAAAAAATTGGTTCGAATCTCCCTTTAATTAAGGGAGTCAGTGTAAATGGTAAAGAGCAGGTGGCAAGTAAGGAAAGAAATCATACACGGCTGGAGTATAACAAATAAGGAATGATTTCAAAAATAGTACCAGTATAGAACAGGTAATTAAGGCTAGGTTCAGAAAGTTTTCAAACTAAGGAGACAATCAGTAGCAATGCAGACAAGGCAAGGAAAATTAATTAAGGCAAGCAACTAATCAAATTAAGTGGAAAGGTAGGGGTCGGAGGGTCTAAAGGGAAATGTTCAAATCACACCAAGTAATAAGGAATTCAGAATCAATCAAAGAGAAAATCATGGAAAAGTCAGCATGTTAAACATATAAACATATAAGACATGGGTAGTCAAGAATTAGGACACGACTCTAGCAAAACATGAAGATAAAATGATACTGAATTAGTGAGAAAGATGCAAGTCTTGATCGAACAGTCAAGATCAACACAAACACATAGAATTGATGTAAGTCTAGGCTGAGAAACTCAGTAGAAGCATATCAAGGCAAGGTAGCCACAAGAAATCACAAGAACTCAAAAGAAATATGAGAATCAGTAAGTCATGCTAATACAACCAAACGAAGAACCGTAAAAATTAGGGTTTTCGATGTAGGCTAGTTAGGGTCAAGGAAGAACTCGCCAAAATCAGTCAAAACACATAGATACACTTAAACCGGAAAGTATTTCGAAGAAAAGATTTTCAAAAACCCTAGTTTAGGAAGATGACAAACCACTCGAAAATCAGGATATTTTCCATAAAACAAGTAAAATAAGTTCGATCCTTCCCAGATCTGTACAGATCTAAGAAGTTTAAGAGACGAAATTAGGGTTTTTATCAGAATAACTCGAATAGAGGAAAAAGCTTAAACAAACATTTGCAGATTAATACAAAAATCAGAAGAAAGAAGCGTTTTCGAAAGGTGTTTAAGAACCCTAGTTCGAAGGTGAGGAGTTATTTTAGAAAATCGGAAAACCCTTTGAGGAAAATGAAAAAAGCTCATAATATACACAGATCTAAGACAGATCTAAAAGAAATCGGAAAATCTTAAGAGTTAGGGTTTCAGAGAACCCAGAGAAGATAAGAAAACCTTAAAGTGTTACCGGTTTTAGCCGGAAAAACCATAGATCTTACTCAAACAGCCATGGATGGCCGAAAAATGGCATGAAAGACAATGGATAGGAGTTCAATCGCTCCAGGTTCACCTGAGGACCTCAGAGTAGTGTTAAACCGGCATGGGGTGAAGCATAGGCCAGGAGATGATGAGAGGCCACGGTTTCCGGCGAGGGAGGTGACCGGAGAAGGTGGACATGGTCCATCGGAGAGGAGGAGAGAAGAGAAGGTTCTAGAGAGAACCAGAGATAGAGAGAGGGAGTTAGAGAGGTCGGTTGAGAGAGAAATAAGAGGAGGAAATGAGAGATGGGGGTGGGGTAGTCGTTAGGGTTTAATATGGTATGAGGGGATCTGGACCGTTGATTAGAATTGATTAACGGTCCAGATTGGACCAGGGATTGGTTCGGGTATGGTTTGGGTTTGGGCTTGGGTCTGATGGGTTGTTTAATTGGGTTTGGGGTTGGTTTGATTTAGGTTATAATTTAAATAAGAGTGGCTACTTGTTAAATACCCAACTAAATTAGATAAATAATTAATAAAATAGCTAATAATTAGATAAAATGAAATTTGAGCTAAATAGGTGAAATTAAGGTAATTAACTAATATGAAAAATATGAAATGACTGATTATTGAATTGAAATAGCATAAAGTGTACAATTAGGCTATAATTGCAAAATTATTGTAATTATAGCCAAACAATGCCAGATTGGCTAACTTGTGAAATAATTAAATCCTAATAGGGTTAAAAATGATATATTGAGCTAAGAAATACTTTGAAATTACATATAATGCAATTTATGAATAATTATTGGATATAAAATACTGAATAAATTAGAAAATAAATTGATAATAATATGGAAAATTATGGAAAAATACCAATTATTATAAAAAGTGATTTTGAAAGCATATATGAAAATTAAAAAATAGTTTGAGGAAAAATTATGTATCAACATTCATTTGGTTGTGAATTGTGGAAGTTTGTTTTGGATTCGACGGCTATTCTTGTATGTCATGGGAAAAAGGTCATTGTCGATCCTTGGAAGGTTATTGGCCCAGTATGGTATGGTCAACATTGTCTTGAGGTCCGTGGATGGATCTAAATGTGAGAATGTGCTCTATATCGGGCTGGATGTGTTCGGTTCAGCATATCGTTGTTTACGGAGGGGTCTTCGGGCCTTGGATGCTATTTCGACATCAGCTATTATGTGTAATCTCTATTATGCCATGTGGGTTATGAGGTGGTTTGATTATTCGAACATGTGTTGTGATCCCGTGTAGCTTGTAGTGTTATATGAGCAGGATGGCTTTCGAGATGCAGGTCATTTATTGCACCTTAGTCATGCTTGAGTTTTGCAGCGTATGGCACTATCTGTCTTCCCAGGGAAGGTACTATGCACTTGGCATGCTTGTGGTTGATTTTCGGATATTTCGCAGGTATGAGCATTCTAGCTCTTTCCTTATAGATTATTATGTGTGGATCGGGTGGCATTCCGCCACGGGTATGTTGTTTGGACTGGGTGGCACACGGCCACGGGTATCATGGTTGGATCAGGTTGCACGCCGTAACGGTATCATGTGTGGATCCGGTTGCACGCCACAACAGTGTGAGGTTGAGTACAGTTCCCCATATCTATTCTTGTATATTTTGTTTCTCATTTTCTGAGGAAGGTTCATAACAGCCCTTCGGTTGTTTAATTAGTTATGTGGGGTGAGTAGTTCTTTTTAGAGTTCATTTTTCTTATGTATCACATTCGAGTTTGTAGCATCATATGATAGTTTTGGCAGTGTCTGAGGTGGCTTATTGCCTGAGCAGCTTACACTCGGTGAGACGAGATTATTGGATCTTTGATCAGTGCGATCGGATTTATATAAGGCATATTAAAGAACAAATATTGTTATTTGGTTCATAATGAGGTAACGTTTCTTGTCAGGAGGAGAGACTCAATGATTTGTTGACTCGGCAGTTAGTTATGAATTTTTACACATCTCTTCCATCGTGGGAGAATTGCAAGAGTTGGATCAGGACTTATATGTTGCATGAGGTGTGTTATGGGCATCGAATTGGAATTTCGGCTCAGAGGATGTTATTATGGTCATGTGAATTATGTGGTGCATGGTGTGAATTCAGCAAAAGTATGCAATCATGTATTGATGCATCGTGTAGTGTTTTATATGGTGTTCGTATATTGGAAACAGGCCTGATAGAGAGTTTCAGATGTTAGAATTTGGCTCTAAGGCTTTTTGGCTAAATAAACGGGGGAATCTCAGATTGGCTCGAGCTAATGTGATCAATTGAGTTGTAGTAGCACGGTAGGTGCATGAGGTGTTAAACAGTGATTTCGGCCAACTCCAGAGCAGTCCTTAGCACGTTCGAGGACGAACGTATGTTTAAGTAGGAGAGAAAGTAACGACCAGGCCGGTCATTTTGAGCTCTAGCGCTTCGTTCGGCAGTTTAAGGCCATAAGTAGCTTCACTTCAAGTATTATGACTTATACGTGTGGTCGTAATTGAATTTCGAAAAATTCGGAGTTGATTTAGAAAGAAAATTCTCATTTCGGAAGCTTTAAGTTTTATAGAATTTAATAAGGTGTGATTTTCTAGTAAACGACCTCGGAATCAAGATTTGAAGGTTCCAACAGGTTAGTATGATGATTTAGGACTTAGGCGTATGTCCGAATCGGGTTTTGGATGACCCTAGGAGCGTTTCGGCACTTATTGTGGAAAGTTGGCATTTTGGAAGGATTTCATAAAGTTGGTTGAAATGCATTTCAATGTTATCGATGTCCGTTTGGGATTCCGAGTCTGGGAATAGCTCCGTATGGTGATTCTAGTATTGGGAGCGCGTCCGGATATGGATTTGGAGGTTCGTAGGTCGTTTCGGGGTCAATTGGCTAAAGTTGGAAATTTGAGTTTATAGAAAGTTTGACCAGGAGTGGGCTTTTTGATATCGGGGTCGGATTCTGATTTCGGAAGTTGGAGTAGGTTTGTAATGTTGAATGTGACTTGTGTGCAAATTTGAGGTCGGTCGGACGTGATTTGATAGGTTTCAGCATCGAAAGTAGAAGTTTGAAGTTTTAAAGTTCATTAAGCTTGAATTGGGGTATGATTCAGGCATTGATTGATGTAATTTAAAGGTTTGACTCAGTTCATATTGTGTTTTAAGACTTGTTGGTAGGTTTGGATGAGGTCCCGGGGGCCTCGGGGTGGTTTCAGATGGTCAACTGATAAATTTGGAGCTTTGTTATATTGCTGAAGGGCCCGAGTTCTGGTGTAATCGCACCTGCTGAAAAAGGGATGCAGGTGCGACGTCGTAAAAGCGACAAGGCAAGCGTAGAAGCGGAGGTTGGCAAAAGGCCTGGGCTGCAGAAGCGTGCATAAACGCGCAGGTTCGCGACCGCAGAAGCGCTTGAGGACCGCAGAAGCGAAAGCGCAGATGCGCTACAGGGGCCGCAGATGTGAGGACTGTCGGGCCGAGCTAGAGTCGCACCTGCGATGGAATTTCCGCAGGTGTAGAGCCGCAGAAGCGGCTATTGGACCGCAGGTGCGAAGGACGGGCTGGGCAGTGTGCTTCTTTAAAACGAGGGTTTGGCTCAATTTCACTTCATTTCATCCATGGGAGACGATTTTGGAGCATTTTTGGAGTGCCATCTTCATCAACTATAACGGGGTAAGTGCATTCTTCACATTATGAGTTAAATACATGGTTTATATATGGATCTAAGTATGGAAATTTTTAGAAATTGAGATTTTTGGTAGAAACCTAGAAATTTATGTTTTAGATTTTGAGCACAAAATAGGACATGGAATTTGGAATAAATTATATATTTGAGTTCGTTGTGTTATGGGTAAAGTTTATCTTAAAAAATTTTCGAAATCCGGGCACGTGGGCCCGAGGTTGATTTTATCGACTTTTCTAGCGGAGTTGGAATTTTTTGTAAATTGGATTATAATGAGCATTAGAGTATATATTTATGGATTTGCAAATTTGTTGACTAGATTTGGAGCGATGTACATTGGTTTGAGTTGTTGGAAAGGACTTGGAGCCGGTTATGGAACTTCGGAGCGAGGTAAGTCTCCTTTTTAACCTTGTAAGAGGGAATTAACCCCATAGGTGAATTGAATTAATATGTTCCTCTATTTGTGGGGGCCACGTACGCAAGAGGTGACGAGAATCCGTGCGTAGCTACTATTATGCTTATGTCCGGGTAGTCTAGGACCCAAATCATGTTATACTTGCGATGTTTGCAACCTACTTGTCAATTTAATTTCTTAAATCATGTTGATACTTGGCAAAGGAATTGTAAAAGAACAACTTCATTTTCTTGACCGTTAATGAGAATTTCTACTTCCTTGAATAATCTCCCCTTAATAAATCTTAATTGGTTGTTTTAAATGTATTTTCTCTTTTGTGGAGCGGGTTGAGCGCCTCGGTAGTAGATAGATGCATCTATGGTTCGTGCTGTTCGACCATCGGCAATGCACAGTTTATATTTATATGTTGGATCGGGCCGTACGACCTAGGCATGATTTGCGCATGATAAATCTTTGGAACTAAGAAAAAATGATGTTGCTACATTGGCTTGAGATATATATTGTTGAAAGATGAAAATAAATTTAGAAATTTAATAATAATAAAAGAATTGTTTACTTACTTCTTATTATTGAGTTCAGCTGTTTATTACAATCCATGCTTAATTATAATATCGGTAATTTATTGACAGCCCATAGTAAGTGTCGGAGTCGACCCTCGTCACTACTTATTCGAGGTTAGGCTGGATACTTACTGGGTACATGTTGATTTATGTACTCAAACTACACTTGCTACACATTTTTGTGCAGGTACATATATGTCTAGTGGCCTTGCGGGCGTAGAGGCGTGGTTAATGCGAGGACTTAGGCGAGCTGCATTCCATGTTACGATCCACAGCCGGTAGAGTCTCCTTCAGAGTTATTTACATTTTTCCTGTCTAACTTGTATTCCGGACAGATGCTGTATTATATTATACTCCCCAGTATATTCTCATGCACTTGTGACACTAGGTTTTGGGGTACTTATTGGTTGTTCAGTATTGTAGTTGTGAAAACATCTTCACTAACTCTGTACATTTTACCTCTTATTATTTATTTTGGAAGGAAATTATGATTTCAAAAATACTAAAAATGAGTAATTAAGTTAATCAAGTATTGTTGGCTTGCCTGACAGCGGGTTTAGGCGCCATCACGACCTTTAATGGATTTTGGATCGTAACACGAGCTCGACTCGCCTGCTTCCAGCGACACATCTTTTTTCGGGATCTCCAGGTGACCAAACCCGGCGTAATTCTCTATCGCGCCGATCTTCACACTATAAGCCTCTGTATTTCCTTCTGGCTCCCGAGCTAAAGAGGAGTCGGCCCCTCGGTCATTTCCCCTGTTGCCGCCTGCTCTTCTTCATCAATGGCCGGCCCATGGGCGACGAACTCTAGGTCGTCATCTTTAGGGTAATCCATGAGCCTGTAGAGAGAGTCGGAGTTCGGTACCTTGGCCCAAGTACTCTTCTTATTGCTCTTTCGGGCCTGGACCGCTACCCTCTTCTTCTTGGCTTTGGCGTTCGGGGAACCCGAAGACTTTCTCTTTCTTCTCTTCTTCTCCTACTTCTTCGCATCACCCTCAAGCTGTCCCGAAGCGGAGGGTTTTGTAACGACCCGTCCGATAATTTTAAGCTCTAACATGTCGTTTGGCGATTTGAGGCCATAAGTAGCTTCACTTCAGGTATTATGACTTGTACGTGTGGTCGGAATTGAATTCGGGAAGTTCGGAGTTGATTTGGGAAGAAAATTCTAATTTTGGAAGCTTTAGGTTGGAGGAATTGACTAAGGTTTGATATTTGAGTAAACAACCTCGATATCAGAATTTGAAGGTTTCAACAAGTTCATATAATAATTTTGGACTCGGGCGTATGTCTGGATCGGGTTCTGGATGACCCGGGAGCATTTCGCCGCCTATTGTGGAAAGTTGACATTTTGGCATTATTTCATAAATTTGGGTTGAAGTGCATTTCAATGTTATCGATGTCCGTTTGGAATTCCGAGCTCGGGAATAGCTCAGTATGGTGATTCTGGTCTTATGTGCGCGACCGGATGTGGATTTGGAGGTCCGTATATCATTTCGGGGCCATTTGGCGAAAGTTGGAAATTTGAAGGTTTTGGGAAGTTTGACCGGGAGTGGAATTTTTGATATCGGGGTCGGATTCCGATTATGAAAGTTGGAGTAGGTCCGTAATGTCGAATGTGAATTGTGTGCAAAATTTGAGGTCAATCGGACGTGATTTGATAGGTTTCGGAATCGAATGTAGAAGTTTGAAGTTCTAAAGTTTATTAAGCTTGAATTGAGGTGCGACTCATGATTTCGGTGTTGTTTGATGTGATTTGAGACCTCGAGCAGTTTTGTATCATGTATTGGGACATGTTGATATAATTGGTTAAGGTCCCGAGGGCCTCGGGTGGATTCTGAGTGATTAACGGGTGCGATTTTTTTGGACTTAAGAATTTTTGAAGCTTAATGCTTCTGGTGTAATCGGACCTGCGTGACTTTGGCCGCAGGTACGAGATCGCGGGTGCCGCATATTGCTCGCAGAAGCGAGAATGGACTGGAGCTGGGGGAGTCGCAGAAGCGGACTGGAACAGCGCTTCTACGAGTGCGGAGGAGCGAGGCAACTGCTGCAGGTGCGTAATAATGCGCAGATGCACGAGAGCAGGCCGCATGTACGATGCCTGCAGAGGCGAAAAGTCTTCTGTAGGTGCGAGTTCTTGGCTGGGAAGTGAGGACCACATGAGTGGAATTTTGACCGCACCGGTAGAGTCGTAGAAGCGGTCAGGTCACCGTAGGTGCGATGAACGCTGGGCAATGTGTTCTCTTTAAATCGGGGGTTTGGCTCATTTTCACTTCACTTCTTCCATGGGAGCCGATTTTGGAGTGCCATTTTCTTCATCAAGCATGAGGTAAGTGATTTCTACTAGATGTGAATTACATACAAAGTTTATACATGGATTTAGGCATGAAAAATTGTAGAAATTTAGGATTTTGAAGAAAAACCTAGAAATTTATATTTTTAGATTTTGACCACAAAATTGGACATGAAATTTGGAATAAATTATATATTTAAGTTCGGAGTGTATGGGTAAAGTTTATCTTCGAAAATTTTCTAAATCCGGGCAAGTGGGCTCGAGGGTTGATTTTATCGACTTTTCGAGCGGAGTTGGAAATTGTTTAAATTGATTAATTATAGATATTAGAACACGTTTTGATTGATTTGCACATTGGTTGCATATTTTTGGACTGTCAGGATTTGGGTTGAGATGTTAGAGTGGCGTCGGAGCCGGCTATGGAACTTCGGAGCGAGGTAAGTCTCTTTTCTAACCTTGTAAGACGGAATTAACCCCATAGGTCAATTGAATTTATGTATGGTCTTATTTGCGGGGGGCTACGTACTTACGAGGTGACGTGAGTCCATACGTAGCTACTAATTATGTCTATGTACGGGTAGTTTTAGGTTTACACCATGCCTTGTTGATAACGTTATTTGATTATGTTTATTATTTTCCTTGGAAAGAGTTGAGATTGAGTATGTTGCCTTGAAAAGAGTTGAAAATTGAGGATTTCGAGATTTGAAAGTTTTCATTTGAATTTTGTATTTTTGAAAAGAATTGAGGAATATTATAATAACTTGAGAAATCTATGTCCAACCGCGTCGCAAATATATTCCGCGAGCAGGGTAAATTTTCACTACTCTCATAGGAGCGGGTTGTTCGCCTTGGCAGGTTAATAGATGCATCTATGGTTCGTGTTGTTCGACCCTCAACAATGCACAGTTTATATTTATATGTTGGATCGGGCCATATTACCTCGGCATGACTTGCGCATGATAACTCTTTGGAACTAATAATAATTAACATTGAGTCATTAGGTTGAGATATAGATTGTTAAATGATGAAAATGAATTTGGAAATATCTATTAATAAAAGGGTTGTTGATTATTTCCGATTATTGAATTTTCTGCAATATTATGTATCCACGCTTAAATATAATATCGGTATTTTATTGTTAGCCCATAGTAAGTGTCGGAGTCGATCCCTCGTCACTACTTCTTCGAGGTTAGACTGGATACTTACTTGGTACGCGTTGATTTACGTACTCATACTACACTTGCTGCACATTTTTGTGCTGGTACATATATGTCTAGTGGCCTTGTAGGCACAGAGGCATGGTTATTGCAGAGACATAGGTGAGTTGCATCATATGTTACGAGTCCGCAACACGCAGAGTCTTCTTCAGAGTTATTTATATTCTTCCTAGTTGATGCTCATGCACTTGTGACACCGGGTTTTGGGGGTACTTATGAGTTGTTCAATAGTATAGTTAGGAAAATATTACCATTTACTTTGTAAACTTTATTTCTTTTTATTTTATTGAAGGAATATTATGATTTCAAAATACTAAAATGAGTAATTGTCACGACCCTAAGCCCAGACCCGGTCGTGATGGCGCCTCGGACCACAAATGGCCCCTCAAATTCCAATTTAAAGTCTTAAAATCCCAGGCCCTAGTTTCTTCCAATTTAGCCAAATTCTCAAGAATTTCAAGGATAATTCCACAATATAATCGTGTTTTAAACTCATAAAACTTACCTCCAGTCAATCTCCTTCGAATCCCTCTTCAAATGCTCCCAAGTAGCTCCCAAAATGCTCAAAAATGGTGGAAAATGGGTTTGGGCTCGCGGATGAAATGTTATTTTGAACCCTTCTGCCCAGGCCTCATTTCCGCTTCTGTAATACATTTACCGCTTCTGCGGTCATCGCTTCTGCGGTTCTTTTCCCGCTTATGCGGAATTACACAGCTGCCTCCAGGTCCGCTTCTGCGGTCCATAACCACTTCTGCGAATGCCGCATATGCGGACAACCATCCGCTTCTGCGGAAGTCCTCCCACGATCAGACTTTCGCACCTGCGACGCCCTCACCGCATCTGCGAAGCCGCCTCTGTGGCCCTTTTTTCGCAGATGCGGAAATACCAGATATCAGCCCATTAGCTATTCAAAATTCCAAAATCCATCCCGATGACCATCCGAAATCACCCCGAGGCCCCCGGGACCTCAACCAAAAATGTCAACCCGTCCTAAAACATCATTCAAACTTGCTCCAATCATCAAAACACCAAAAACAACACCAAAACTATCAAATTACATCGAATTCAAGCCTAAGTTCTTCAAAAACTTCCTAAACACGCATTCGATCAGAAACCCGGCCAAAACACCACCGAATGACCTGAAATTTTGCACACATATCCAAAATCACCTAACGAAGCTAGAGCAACTCTCGGAATTCCATTCCGACCCTCGGATCAAAATCTCACCTATCAACCGAAAATCGCCAAAATACTAACTTCGCCAATTCAAGCCTAATTCTACACCGGACCTCCAAAATCACTTCCGATCGCATTCCTAAGTCACGAATCCTCCCCGAAGCTAACCGAATCGTCGAAAATCACATCCGAGCCTTCTGACTCGTAAGTCAACATCCGGTTGACTTTTCCAATCCAAACCTTCCTTAAAGAGACTAAGTGTCTCATTTTCTACCAACACCAATCCAAATCAACTCTAACACACCAAATACTGATAATGAAACATGAAGAAGCATAAAATGGGGGAAACGGGGCGGTAACTCCTGAGACGACTGGTCGGGTCGTCACATCCTCCCCAACTTAAACAAACGCTCGTCCTCGAGCGTACCCAGAGTTGTCCTAAAAGCCAACCAATAGCTGAATGACCTTACCAAGCATATACCCGGGAGTGATCCCACGTCACCCTATCTCGCATAGGTCCGATAACACAACGTAGCTGAAATTTCACAATCCATCTAGTCCCATAAACCATAGAACCACATTGCACTTTCCGAAATCATACACAAGATCAGCACCTCACATCTATACTCAGAATGAGCCCGAACCATCTGTAATAACCCATACCTGCAACCTCTGGTGTAATCATATGATATTCTACATAACCCAAACACTCGAAACGATAACTTCTACTCACAGCAATTGCCCACAACACCCGAATACCGGTAGAAAACCTCTTATCCACTAAGGTCTTATTCCAACATTTTCATATTCTGCCAATGATAAACGAAACACGCAATAAACCGTAACAATTTCTTAGATCAACCATTCATGAAGCCACTTCCCCTTTGACTAATACCACAACAGATTCCGAGCCGAACCTCGATATTATCCTTCCAACAAGCTGAAATCAAATCCGTTCGTATTCATTAGTGACCCCAACGATCACCTCGAATCCAACACACCACTCTTGTGATAT
Source organism: Nicotiana attenuata (assembly GCF_001879085.1). Taxonomy (NCBI): domain Eukaryota; kingdom Viridiplantae; phylum Streptophyta; class Magnoliopsida; order Solanales; family Solanaceae; genus Nicotiana; species Nicotiana attenuata. The sequence goes on from NW_017671009.1 coordinate 383,373, forward strand.
GACACCTCAATACAGGTCTAAGCCACCACTTGCATAATATGCGCACCAATAAGAAACGGTCTGAACATCCTCAAATCCTGAAAAATGACTCAAACGAAAGAGTTGTACCTCAAGCTCATCAGTACCAACACAACACAAGGCTGAGACCCCGTCTCACATCGTAGAAATAGAACAGCTGAATCTACCTCGAAGGGTCATAACTCCACGTGGCCTCGCCACAATGCGCGACCCTATCCAAACACGGTTACACATGAAACACCTCAAGTCACTATGCTCAAAATCGACAGCCACGCACAATTTGATGTCTGGAACCAAAGCAATTCATTACACCCACGGTGAAACAAATAACATACGCCACGCAACCCGATAGGTCATAACCAATACTCCATTTACCGAGAAACACCCAATTACTCTTCCCGCTCGACTTCCTCTATGAATCCCAATAGAACCGCACCACATGTGCCCATATCCAACAAATCATAACGTCTCACAGCACAGAAAAGCAACTCATAGATCTCCCCAGATCACTAGCAAGTTCGATAACGATCGAATCAACCTACCCCTCAACAACACAATTCGGGGCCAACCAAGCCAACTCAAGCTAAACACGTATCCAATCAGCTTACCAATGAACTCATTACCAAGAAGCCTGAAGCTGCTCCTTCCACTACTATAACTCCTACCGGAGCCATACGATACGGTGCACGGCACCAAATAAATACCAAAATCCACAATCTCGCTCGGTGCCATGCCTGGCCACAAGAAATGCATCCGAAAAAGTCCCTCAATACCGGAACTGAATCAATGGTAGAAACCTCTGCACTGACATCCGCCATGAAGGCCCAATTAAGAAAAGCAATCCTTCCCAGCCGTCCGCTGGTCTTCAGAATACAAACCTCTCTGCTAGAACATAATCTGATGCACCTTGCCACGCAACCTGTGGCATTTTCCGACATAGCCCATAGCACAATAGTCTAGAATAACCCAACGCTGAGACAACCAGTCTACACCCCAATATCATATCCAAAATCTAATATACGAAGCAAAGAAAGATCTGCTCGGGCCTCCAAATCCCAATAGCCGCTAACGGTACCAATACACACGATCCACAACCACTACATNACTGACATCCATCACAAAGGCCCAATTAAGAAAAGCAACCCTTCCCAGCCGTCCGCTGGTCTTTGAAATATAAACCACTCTGCTAGAACATAATCCAACGTACCTCGCCACTCAACCCGTGGCGTTTCTTGCATAGCCCATAGCGGAATAGTCCTGAATAACCCAACACTGAGACAACCAGTCTACACCTCAATATCATATCCAAAATCTAACTTACCAAGCAAAGAAAGGTCCATCCGGGCCTCCAAATCCCCGGTAGTTGCTAAACAGTGCCGACACACACGATCTACAACCACATCATAGCCTGTATATGAGAACTTCCGTCTCCACACCCATACGGCACATGAATCATCATATTCGATCATAATTTCGCCGTCCGAACATGTGCGCACCTTTAATACCCAATCATTCCACGATAAATACTCTAATATTCCCTGTGCCACCAAACAAACTCAGATATCAGCTGTCGATCCAACAAGAAAGTGCCGCAATACTACCGAAGTATCATCAGTTTAGTCACATTACCCTTTCGTCAAATCACTTCCAATTAGCAGTACCATTTCCTTGATTACCTGAAGCTACCCGTTGCCCAAGAATTTTTATGAACTTCTTTTCAGAACTGAACTGAAACTCATCTAGCCAAGAACTTCCACTGATCCCATTCGGAAGAAAATCATTACACATCCCATGCTTCGCATGCCCATAGAAAATATATACATCTCCAAACCACGGTAAACCCCAACAAGAACTTTCTCCCAATTCCATTTGCACAAGCTAAGCTGCCAAGACTGAATCCTCCTATCCAAACCAAGCTAAGCAAGCTGTCCGAACTCAAGAGCTTTGCTGCAAAATACCTGTAAGGGCTCATTACCTCGTAACACATACAAAGAAATTTAATCATATCCTTACAATACCGATTCGATCTAC
>NW_017671010.1:0-4610 GCF_001879085.1 Nicotiana attenuata
CTAAATCACAAATTGCTCGATTACTTTAATAAACATTATATGAATCCATTTGAATGCATAAAAATGAGTTTCCCAAGTTTTTCCCAAAAATTCCAAAATCGCCCCCGGGCCACGTGGTCAAAACTCGAGGTTCGAACCAAAATATGGTTACCCATTCCCCCACGAGTTCAAATATATAATTAGTTTTGAAATCGGACCTCAAATCGAGGTCCAACTCCCCAATTTATAGAAAACCTAGGTTCTACCCAAAAATCCCAACTTCACCCATGAAAATCTTTGATTTCAAGTGGAAAACATGCTTAATGATGCTAAAGATGGAAAGAATTGAGTAAAAATCAACTTACAAGTGATTTGGGATGAAGTTTGCTCTTGAAAATTCGCCTATGGTGTTTGGGTTTTGAAAGAATGGTGAAAAGTGGTGAAAATTCGACAAGGTATAAAATTTGCTGGGCCTCGGATATGGGAAATGCGAAGGTAAGTTCGCATTTGCGAACATCACAGGCTTGGGAATTGCGACCACAGGGATCGCATTTGCGAACTCAGGTCTGGTGGACTAGGTTCGCATTTGCGAACATCCGATCGCATTTGCGATCATGGCCATATCGCATTTGCGAACCGTGGCGTCGCATTTGCGACCCAAGCTGAAACCCTTCCATCTCGCATTTGCGATGGGGAACTCGCAAATGCGAGTCTCGCATTTGCGAGGAATCTTTCGCAAATGCGAGAATACCAGACCTGATCTGCAATTTTTTTCAAAGTTCAAAAATGCAACTCGACACCTATCCAAAACTCACCCGAGCCCTCGGGGCTCCAAACAAAACATGCATACAACCTCAAAAACATCCTACGGACTTGCTCGTGCGATCAAATCGCCAAAATAACATCAAAATCATTGAATCAAGCCTCAAAACACATGATTCTTCTTCTAAACTTCATAACCTTTCAAGCTTTGAACTCATAGTCTGAAACACGTCAAACGACGTCCGATTTCGACCAAACTTTACAGAAAGCGCTTAACACATATTTAAGACTTGTACCGGGCGTCAGAACCAAAATACGAGCCCGATACCATAGTCTTTTAATAAATTTTCATTTCCATTTTCCTTAAAAATTTCAGAAAAATAATTTCACAGAAAAATCCATATCTCGGGCTCTAGACCTCGGAATTCGATTCCGGGCACATGCCCGAGTCCCATATTTTTCTACGGACCTTCCGGGACCGTCCAATCTCGGGTCCGGGTCCGTTTACCAAAAATGTTGACCAAAGTCAACTATAATCATATTAATATCAAAATTCTTCAAATTTTTTCACGGAATTCACATATTTCAACATAAAAGCTTTCCGGCTACGCGCCCGGACTGCGCACGCAAATCGAGACAAGTAAAAATGAGGTTTTAAGGCCTCGAAAGCACGGAATGGATGAGGAAATCGGTGATGATCCTTTGGGTCGTCACACGTTGTCTAACTTACACAGTATAATCAGTCAAATTTCACCGGTCGTATAAAAATTAATTAAAATATCCCCTATCACTGTATATCCTTATTTATTTAATTGGTTAACTTGAACCCTTTGTTTAAAATTGAATAATATATAGTATTAATCTTTGTGTAAAATAACCTATTGCTACGTGTATCTTTTTGTCTAACACAAACGTGTTGATGTAAACATGTTTATGTATTGTTTAGTGTATTACTGTAGAGACAAATTAAGTAGTTACGTACAAAGCTTAGTTCTTCAAACTGGTCCCACTTGGGTTGAAAATGGAAGGCTTCAAATTGAGACTGTACCAAAATAGAAGAATTATTTTTCCATAATATTTTTTAATTTTATATTTTGAAGGGGAGGAGAATATGATATTCTAAAACCTCATCTACATGAAATTGTCAAGTCAAGCTCAGCTACCTAAGTATAGCAAAGTTATTCGGTATCTATTTTGATAGAAGGTAGAAGACTGAGGCGGAGCTAGAATTTTAAACTTATGGAGTCAGAATTCTAAGCAATTTAAATTATTGGGTTCTAAATTATTAAATTATAAATAGTTAATAAAATATTCAAGACAAATATAGGGTTTGAGCCAAAACTACTGGGTTTGCCGAACAGCGATGGAGCCACATTGAACCAAGGGGTGTCAAGCGACACCCTTCACCGAAAAATTACACTATATTGCTTGATAATTTTTTATTTTTATTTTATGTATATTTACTGTATGTTAACCCCCCTTGACTTTTCGATGTATCTAATTATTTATATTTGACGCCCCTTGATAAAAATTCTGGCTCCATCATTGTCGCCCAACACGTAGCCAGAACACTGGCCCCGCCCCGATAGAAAATATCCGATGAAATAGTTGAGATATGCGCAAACTGCTCCGAACACTACTGCTATATATTATAAAATATATATTTTCTCAAATACTAACTAAAACACATAACTTTTCTACTTTATTATATATTTTCCAAAAACTATGTCAAAATTAAACCAAGACCAAATAAAAAAAAAGTCCATTTAAGTAACCATTATTCTGGATTTGTTGGGGGAAGATCAGCAGTACAAGTGGACATCAATATTGATAATTTAATAATTGTGCATATCCATTTTTTCCGAAAGGAGGAAGAAAGAAACACCAAAGGTATTTGACTAAAGAATTTTTTTATTGTTCAATTTAGTACAGTAAATAATATATTTGTCAAATATTGACCAGTCAATAGTAGGAAATATTTTTTATTAAGATATAATATAAAAAGTTGCGTCCATGTGGATAAAGTCATAATAATTTTGTTTTCTTCTAAAATATTTTCTTTGCAACGTTTATTTTGTATTTTTCATTCAACTAAGACGAGCTGAAATATATATTTTTTTTCTTATTTTAAATTTTTAAAATTAATATCTAATGTGCAAATTGCTTTCCACTTTCCCTACCATCAAATATTATTTGGATTTTTCGTTGGAAACAAATGACTTTATTGACTTCCTGTGCTTTTTCTGTCTAAAAGAAATTATACTTGAATTGAATGTCATAAACTACTTTAAGTTGGGACTTAATATCTACAGAAGAGTAGTTAAAAAGATATGTAAAAGTTTTTTAAAAATAAATTAATCATTTATAAAATAAGAATAATACTTATGAGTGCATGACTTAGTGATCAATACAATCCGACGAAAATCGTGGGAGATTAGAGTTCAAATTCTAAAAGACATAGAAAAAGTCGAGGTGATTTCTTTTTATTTGCCTAAGTCCTAGACAGACAGAGTTATTCACTATATGCAGTGGCGAAACCAGAAATTTTTCCAAGGGTGTTCAAACTTGAAAGAAATTAAAAAAAAATCGGCAAAGGGTGTTCAACATATATATATATTATATACCTCTAAAACTTAATATTTTACCTATATACGCAGTGTAATTTCTCGATGAAGGATGGTCAATTGACCACCCTTACCAAAATATAGCTTCGTCCCAGACTATATGTGGCGGTGAAAGATAACAAGTATCGTGGAATAGTTAAGGTGCACGCAATAATTAATCTGGATATTGTTACGTTGTTATGAAAGAAATTCTACAATAAGAAGTAATTCATAATTACAAAGTAATTGCTACAATGTTGCTATTATACATTTGTTTGACTCTCGAGTAATTTATTTATTATTTATTATTGGCATATTAAGATCTTGCATTACAACTTACATTTGAACAAGGTACGTGCGTAGAGGTGATTACATTTTAATTAAGCTTCAATTGATATATATTATTATTAATGTTAGTTGCCCCATCATTTTATTGGGAATATTAAATTCTAAAATAATTGAATTAAGGGGAAGAACTAGTAAAACCCTAGTAATTAAAAGAAGAACAAGTAAAACCCTAGTAATTAAAGGTTCAACCTATATATTTTTCTAAGGCTTCTAGATATACTTTTGACATAATCAGAATACACATTCTCTCTCTTCTTTTTTCTTTCTTTTATAAGTATCCTATAGTCGTTAATCACTAGCCCGACTAATTCGATTTTTTGCCACGTAAGGCCAATTAAAGGGAAAGACGCTCCCTGCAAGAAATTTTTTTATACTCAAGGTTCGATTTCGAGACTTTTAATTAAGTACGAAAGAATTCCATTCGTCACATCATACCCTTTAGTCTCTCTTCTCTCATTTACTTTGAATGCTAGTTCATACTTCTTCCGTATCATATTATTTGTCATGATTCTCTTGTACACGCTCCTGAATTTACCCTTATTCATGTCTTAATATTTAATCTTTCTTTATTGGTATTTTAACAAAGTTATTCATAATTGAGGTGTTTATAATATTCAAGGATAATTATTACTGAGGTAAAAAGGAAAAAGATAATCAATTTTGTCTTGAATTTTTAAAGTGACAAATAATTTGAAACAACTATTTTTTAGTAACCACGATCAATAATATGAAACGGAAGGAGTATATTTATTCCTTACCAATGTTCTTATATAATTAATGTACATTTATTTCACGAGAACCAAAAAAAACAAGATGTTGAAAAATTGATTCATGGCACTTGGACATATTATTGGAAGTTTCTAAAGTTTGGTTGGGCAGCTGAGCTTTCTTGACCCCACCCCCACCCCACCCCACCCT